>NC_036845.1:17388518-17403054 GCF_002910315.2 Salvelinus sp. IW2-2015
CAGCATTCAAAAGTGACCAAAACATCAGCCAGGAAGCATAGGAACTGAGAAGTGGCCTGTGGTCACCACCTGCAGAACCACTCCTTTATTGGGGGTGTCTTGCTAATTGCCTATAATTTCCACCTCTTGTCTATTCCATTTGCACAACAGCATGTGACATTTATTGTCAATCAGTGTTGCTTCCTAAGTGGACAGTTTGATTTCACAGAAGTGTGATTGACTTGGAGTTACATTGTGTTGTTTAAGTGTTCCCTTTATTTTTGGGAGCAGTGTATATCACTGTATCTTAGTCCAATGCCGCTCTGACGTATATGTTTATATTCTTAATCCATTCCTTACTAAGATGTACGTGTATTTTGGGTAGATGTTGTGAAACTGTTAGATTTCACTTGCTAGATATTACTGCACTGTCGGAGCTAGAAGCACAAGCATTTCGCTACACCCGCTACATCTGCTAAACACGTGTATGTGTATGTGACCAATAAATTTGATTTGAGTATAGCGTATGGTTCGGCAGCCCAGACCTCAWTGGAAAGGATAGATGTCATACAGGGGCGAGGACTCAGAATATGTATTGGGGCGTTTCGGACCTCCCCAGTGGCTGCACTACAGGTGGAGATGGGGGATATGCCATTGCAGATTAGGAGACAGCAGCTGGCAATTAATTATTGGGTCAACCTACAGGGACATGGGGTGTCTCGTCCTGCGAAAGGGATTTCACAGGCATGCTGGCAACATGAGTGAATACAGAACATGAGCTTTGGGTGGGTAATAACGAGGCAGTTGATGTACTGGCTAAACAAACACTTGTAGTTGGGATGTTRATGTTGTAGTTTTATTGAGCAAAGCATAGGCAAAAAGCCTGATATGGACAGTGATGGTGCAGAGATGGCAGGAGCAGTGGAATAGAGATACTAAGGGCAGGCATTTATTTAAAGTACAGAGGAAAGTCAGGGAGGGGAGGACGGCAGGAAGGGACAGGAGAGAGGAGGCAATTTTTTTACAATATTAAGGGTGGGACACAGCCGGTTGAATAAGACCTTAAATGTGATAGGAAAGCATTCAACAGGAAAATGTGATTATTGCCAGGAAACAGAGACCGTGGAGCATGTATCGCTACAGTGTGGGTAGTATCAGAGGGAATGAGAGAGGCTGAGATCTAGTGTGAAGGAAAAGGGGATTAGTTTAAACAGTATATTGAGTAGAACGTCATTAGATATAGTCTCAAATAATTGGTTATCTATTTAGTTTCTCCCTATCTCTGGCCCACACTCCAGTACAGTAGGTGGCGGTAATGCACAATAACGTTCGATGTCAATCGCCGATAATCCACATCGAGAAGATAATATTTTGCCACAAGATGGCACTATTTTAAAAGCAACCATCTGGTCCGCTCAGTCCATTGTCAGTCAAGACAAACACTCCCCTCCTCCTTTTCACGTTTCGTCCAATGAGCAGTGATGTTCTCCTTTGTTGTCAAACGTGCGCTGACCGCGGAACTGAGCGATTCGGGGGACAGGCTATCAACTTGAGTTTGCTTACCAATAAGGTTATTTGTTGCTTTTATTTTMTTTGAACATATTTGTAAACTAGTTTTTTAAATAAAGGTAATCGCACGGTTGCCCTTGCACCACTTAGCTACGTTAGAGTTGAGTGGGTAGATAACCGAAAAACAGGAAAGAGGCCTAACGTTACCGCTTTACAGTCATGTAGTGGTAACTTTAGCAGCAGCTAGCATGACTCCTCATAGTCATACTGTAGTAAGCTAGCGCTTATGTGCTAGTTTTGCTACAGCATTTGGTCAAACTTTAGCAATCTGTTTAGTTTGTGCTCCTTTGGGCCCGTTTTTAAGTAGCATTTCTCTTGAAAATTTGCCATAAAGAGYTAGTAAGCTAGCATGCAATCGKTTGTTCATGACTGTGACGTTAGCTAACATTAGTATTAGTCAGAAAATCGGTCCCTGCCCTGGGACTCAGCATTGAATAAGCTTGACTCAAAACACTCCACACTAGGGCCAAGTTTAGTAGGTCGAACGATGCAGATAGAATTGATCTGACATGATTCCTTATTTTACCATGTCAGTCAATATTTTCCACAGCATTGTGCCCTACTGAATGTGCCCAGGTTAGCCTATAGTAGCCGACTAGTTGAGGGTAACGTTGATTGGCTACCTAAATAGCTACATTGTGAAGTAGTAGCCAAGTGTCCAAAGTCATGATTATCTGACAATGGCATGGAGTGTCCTAGTGCCCAGCCTAGGAAGTTTACTACAATGTAGCTAGCTAGGCTATTTGTAAGTACTGCTGTGTCTTCCTATTATTCTCACCAAATAGCACAGCATATCAAATACAAATAGGTTAGATCTCAAATAATACATTCTCAGTGCTTTTAGTAGGGCCAATTTCATATTAAGCAAGTCCCATTTAATTATGTAAAAGAATAATCTGTGTCTCTGACTAGCTTTGACCAGAAGGGTGATTTTCAAAACACTTGCCTACACATCAGTTTATGAGAGTGAAAATTGAATTACTGACTTGGAGTCTTGCCACAAGGGCTATTCATATGATTGTTTTGGTTAGACAGAGCTACAGGCATACATTAATAAATTATTAAAGTTGTCTTGCTATTAAAAAAAAGCTGTTCAGCCTCTCAAATGTAAGATATGCAGTATTAACTGTTCATTGAAAGCCAACTATTTTATTCAAGACATTCTGTCTCTTTTTTTCCTTTCCTCTCTTCCCCCTTTCTCTCACGCTCTTGCATTATCTGTTATTACTTCTCTTATCCTCATTTTGTCTTTCTCCTACTCACTTCTGTTTGCCTTCTGTCTTTTTAGCTCATACTCTCACCTGCACACTCTCTGTCGCTCTCTCTCAGATGGAGGTAGAGCAGCTCCCCTCTCTCTCCGGCCTGGCGTTGGCCCAGGCCATAAGTTCTCTGCTGGAGACACCAGGCCTCTACGTGTTCTCAGACATCCTTGAGTTGCCCAACGTCAGAGAGGTAACACACACACTCACATGTAAGCACACTCACAAACAAGCACACCGTCACAGCCATTCTCAAGGCACAGCTCTCACTGGAGGTGGTATAGCTAGAGACCATAACAAGCCCCCTCTATCTGTCCCCCCCCACCCCCCGTCTACTCTACCCCAAGCTGGAGACAGGCCCGCACGCACCAGTGTTTCAGCTACTCAACCTCTTCGCCTATGGAACCTACTGTGACTATAAAGGTATGATAGAGGCAGGCAGCGCTGCTGTGTAAAGAAGTCATCTAATATCCCTGGAGCTGTTTTATTATTAGCAGTATTTCTCTCCCTGCCAATCGGCCCTGCAGGCCAGGCTTCTCATCACTGTTGTAGGTTGTCACAGCCCCCTGTAATTTACAGAGTCAACCACAATACTTTATTTTGATCCTATACGAGGAGCCAAGTGACAATGTTTGGCACGGCAGAGGTTGCGTCCCCAATAACCTCTCCTTTCTCTAGAAGTATGCACTTGTTCACTTTCCTTTGTGGATTTGGAATTAAATAACGGGTATATGGAAACTCCCTCTAGCATTCCTGGTGAAAAAATGGGTTCCCCAGAAATTCTGGTTGGAAAAAATGGGGTCCCTGCTGAAACAGTTGACTTCCATTGCTCTAGCCTGCCAACACCAATCCAATGCTTTTACATTTGTGGGAATAGTGACACTTCAGGAGGAAGGAGAGATTATTGGAACTCAACCAGGGACAGACTACTCTCAGGCATTTTGTTAGACATTCATATTGGTTGTAATTGGTTGCATTGTCACAAACTGGCAAATGAAATCCTGAATATCCTTTGAAATACACGAATATGTAAAGGACTTGTCATTCTTTAGCAACACATTTAGTAACAAGACTTAATAAGAGACGAGCAAAACGGAAGAGAGAAATCCAAATCTTGTTATGTCAACACATCTTATTCACTTTCATAGTGCTTTTTAGAATTGCAAAATGGAGCACAGAGGAAAAACTGTCAATACTCAAGTTTTTTTTTTTAAAGCAACCACATATGCAGGCACACACACACTCAAATGATTTTTCGTTGTATTCCCTTGTGGAATTTAAAAGGCAGCAGCAGTTTGCCTGGACAGAGCCTGTACCCCTGTGTTTATAATGACGTGTCCCTGTTATGAAAGGTCCCTGTCATGATGTGTCCCTTTCTGTTGCTCTCTCGCTGTCTGTTTCTTTTCCTTGTCTGTTTGTGGTATGCTATTCTTTCAGAGAGGGCAGCCTCTCTCCCAGAGTTGACCCCAGCCCAGAGGAACAAACTCCGTCACCTCTCCATCATCAGTCTGGCATCCAATCTCAAGGTAGAGTACCACCCATTCATCTGGTTTTAAATTCCTTACTCTGCTAGCTTTAGTATGCTCAATGTGGGTCACTCACATTATAATTATGGAAATAGTTGACAATGATATGTAATATAACGATAGCCATCATCCGTTTGCCATTTAATCTGAAGGTAACGCTCTCTGGACTTACCTTGTCTAGTTTTTCTGTTTATTTTGTTATTAAAGAATTGCAGGTCAAATAATAATTTTGTGCTGTATTTCCATGGACTCTAATAGCCTACCTACAATTGTAGTCCTAACAATACTCAGCAAGCTTCAGTACCAAAAATAGCAAGTCATTCGCTCAACTTTGATTTGAATGATATGCTCAAGTGTGGTTATGAGACAACTTGCTTTGTAACTTTGACACATTAACAAGGTAAATGACTCTGTGTTGTGAAGGACTTTATTAAGAGCCTGTCTGTGATGTGATCTAACTTTATTGATATCACATAGATGAGAATGACAGCAGCTGAGATTTAAATCATTGAGATGCTGTGTTAAGTATCCTGTCCTTTCTTCGTTGAGCTCGCTGTCTCTTTATGTATTCGTTGCTCTCTGTTGTCTATTCATCTAACTCTAAGATTGGCTCTCTCGCCACCCCATTTCATATTTTTTCTCCCTCTCCCGTCTCTCTTTCTACCTTGCTTTATGCCCATCTCTTTTGTTACTTGTTTATGCCATCTCTCTTCTCTCCACTCTCCCTAATAAATGCATTTATTTGAATCATTTTCTCTCTTCTCTATTACTCTCCTTCTACCCTCTCCCCTTTCTCGTTCGTCCTTCTCTTTCGTCTTATTTTTGTTTATATTGTCATAGTATAAGTGATGCACATTAAATGTGTCTGTATGGGCCCACCTTTACGCAAAGATTCACCATTAAATGTTATATGTTATATCTCTGACAGATGTTTATTGCTTCCCGGTCATTCATGTTTTCATGTGTTTTCATCTTTTTCCCTGTCACCACCACCCTCACTCGAACTCCCCTTCGATCACTAATATAAAAGCACTCAATCAAATCAACATCGTTCGTCTGTCTCTCTTCTCTCTCCTCTCGCCTGGCCTGTTCACTTCTATTGAACCCAACATATGAATTTGCCATTCTCTGTTCTCCTCTCTCCCGTGGCCTGCCTACTCCCTGCTGCCTCAGGCAGGCAGGAACGATAGATGTGCGCGTGGAAGCTGAGGACTGCTGAGTTTGGAGGCGCGTCTACGACATCATCAGGGCAAGCTGGACCAGAGGAACCAGCATGTGGAGGCTGCGGAAACGTGCAGCGTGGCCGAGACTGGGGCTCCAACGAGCTGCCCAACATAGCAACAAACATGCAGGAGTGGTTAGTTAGTGATATGTGTGTGTAGAAGAGCTTGTGCATGTGGTCAGGGTTTTGAGTCAATTCCATTTCAATTCAGGAGTAAACTAACCCCCCCCCCCCCCAAAACAAATGGATAATTGGGAAGTAATTAGTTTATTGCATGAATTGAAATGAAATTGACTACGCAACCCAGGTGTTTGTGTGTGCTATAGGAGAGGTTAAACTGTTATTTATAGAAACATTCTTTACAGTGTGGATGCATATAATGAACATACGCTTTCTAATGAGACAAATAAAATTGGGTTAAAACCATAAATAACCCAGTGGACATTGGAGTAGATGCAAGTAAATGATTTGTATAGAATGGGATAAAAATAGATAGTATGATCAGTCATATCWGTGTCTAAATAATTATCTGTCTCTCAGGTGTTCAGGATGTGAGGCGGTCCTGTGTGGGATCGAGGAGCAGGTAACCAGAGCCAACCAATACAGAGAGAGCCAGCTGAAGGTCAAAGTTCAGGTGGAGACAGAGGTTAGTACCAGTAGCCACTTTTCTCTGGGTAGCGTCAAAGATCATCTATTATATTGACAAGATAGTCAATATAACAGTGACAGCTCTAACAATGGAAATACATGTCCTCAAAGATGGAAGGCAGGCAGGAGGAGGTGAGATCAGGTGGGTYTATTCTAGCTAATGAGAGGGCAGATACGCGTATCAACAACAGGCACAACTCYGTTATAAAGTAGTTTTGCCACATGCTGAAATGGCACGTGCATCCACTTATATCATTGCATTTGTAAACAACTTAACCATTACAATAGCAAATTAGCAATTAAATGTTTTGTTGACAAAATTTGACACCCATTAATCTCAATACAAAWATTCCTCACTTCGTTGTCTTATTTTCGTGGACAGGTTTTGGCTGGAGTAAACCCTCTCGCTTCTCCTCTTCCTCTCTGGTAGAGGTGAAGCCATAAGCAAAACTTATACTCATTACTCAATGACCTAATTCAGTGTCCAATTTAGAGCTCTGTCCAGTGTCTTTATTTATGCTGTAGGCCAGAGGTGGCTTTTCTGTCCTCCGAGTCGGTCTTCTCCAGCTTGAGGTAGAAGTTACTCTCCAACCTCTTCTTATTAGAAATAATAACAACRCCTTAAGCTTTTYACACTACTGAGCCAAACCAGTGCCAAGCCAAGCTGTATTGGGCTGGCCTGGTTACRCATCCACCATAGCTGCTGGAAAGGACCTTGTGAGAAGAAAATATCCAAGACAGCCCAGTACATTCCGAGTCGGCCTTAGTTTGATTCAGGCACTTCTGTTCTGTCCTAAACTTCATTAGTTTACATTTCCTTCTCTCTCTCCTTCCCTCTCTCTCAGGTGTCAAACCTCCAGAAAACGCTAAAGGCCAGCTCCGCCTCCCCGTCGTCCGGCCCCGCCGCCGCTGGAGCTGCATCCAATCAGGATGCAGACCAGCCGGCCGAGCCACGAGACCCCGCCTCCTCTCAGGAACCACGGCAACCRGGCAAGAAGAGTTCAAAGGTCAAAGGGTAAGTAAGGTGATGTTCCTTAGGTCAATCCCATATTTTCATTGTTTGTGTGTCTATTCTTTTGGGATAGGCGTTACCATTTGATGTTGGTGGGCTATCCTCAGGGTCATGTTCTTTAGGGAAAGCATCAGAAACCACTTTTTAAACATTTTGCGTCAAAAAAAAATAAAGTCCAGGTAATACCTGTTTCAGTCCTAGGTGTCTTATGACCTCGTCCTTCCAGGGTCACGGCAGAGGTGTGGTTCAAGCCGAGGCAAGAAGAAACATTTGTGTGTATTTCAAAAACATTCCAATCGCTTCAGACGAWTTCAAACGGCACGGAATCGATTATGCAACCACTGCATTTCATGTCATTTCGCAGCATCTTCAACTCGAACACWGTAATATTTTGGTTGTTTGTACAACAAACATCCATTTAAACGCCAGCTGCCAGTGGAAGTGGGAACAGTGACTGTGTGTGTGTCTGCATAGYGTATCTTCATTAGCCTGAGAGGYTGTGCTTTGTAGCGGTACTCACAGTGGTACCTGTGGCCCTCTCTCTTCTGGGCCAATTACAACACTAATTCCTCATCTGTCCTGGATTTTTTTAAATGTCACTGAAGTGAATAAAAAATATATAAATAAAAAAAGCTTCAGGTGTTAAAAGGAAATGTTAATTTTTTATTACATTCGTTTTTCTGTTCCAGTTAAAAGAGTGATTATAATTCATTTACTAGGTGACATTTTGGCAGTGAAAGAAAAATGTAGAAATGATTTAAGATTCTCRGTGGCATTGGACTTTATTCACTGAAAACAGTTTAACTGGAGATTTGGATTGCCTCACATGAAAAGCATTCACAGTATTTACTGTAAACCACCTTCTCGTGGTAGGAGTAGTACAGTAATATAGTAATTTGTTTGCCAACATTGTAATTGAAACATCCCTGCAATAATGTGTGGCTTAATGAGTTGAACTAAAGGTGACAAAGGCCATCATTAACAGACCTTGTTCATAACGGTGTTGTGTTACAACTATCATACATTTGAACTAAAACAGCCAGGAATTGATTTGCTTGATTTGGGAAATTGGCATATAATACAAAGCAGGTTCAATGAGTTAGCCAGTCTCCCCCCCCAGAATATTTAGGCAAGTTAGCTGGCTAACTGATTTATCCAGCGCCCTATACTACGAATCTGGTTTGAGAAATTAGCGAGGTAACTTTGGTCAACTCTGAGTTCAACTCGGGATAACCGGTGACACGAATGTGGCTATATTTCTATAGCAAAGAATCCTTCAGAACTAACCTGCTCTGGGACAGACTAGGGCTAACTCATTTTATTTGAATATAGTGTCTGAGCCGCGAGTTAAGGACCAATGAAATCAGATTGCCTCCCCCCGTAAATATTTCGTCGTCATCCTCTTCATTTGAGGAAGATGAATGATTTAAATATTTTATTAATCAAAAGTGTTTTTTTTTTTTTTTATGTTAAAATACCTAGCACATTACACATTTAGTAATGACAGGATGCATTTTAAACAGCACGCACAGTAAAACATTTGTACGACTTAATCAAAATATGTTATCGATAGTAACGTTAGTGGGTAAAAGGCGCTTGTTCTTTGACAAGCACACCAAAGACGGCATTCCGATACGTAATAAAAGAAAGACGGAACTTCTAACAGCCTATTTCCCACCATAGCGTGCTGAATTTGCAAGRTAMMTTTTCATTATGATTTCGGCACAAATGAAAATGTGACACTGACTGGCCCATGGATTTACGTTTTAGCACTGTCTTATTAAAGAGTTCGCCGTTCGACATGAACACGCAGTTACAAACTCAGCTCGAGTAAGCGGCGGGTGCACGATCAATATCCACCTTGCACCTTCGTAAAATGAATAAAGGTCTGAGCTGGAATGTGAAGCTAAATGAAGCTGACTAGCTTTATAAAACCCGGAGTAGATCTAGCCTGCATCGTAGTATTGCCCCTGTTGTACAGGATGCGAACAGATGACTGAYGTTGAAACGTCAAGCTGACATCTTCCTCATACCCCTCTTCTGTTTATTGAAGACAGGCGTGTATTGGAGATAAGCCTTTAAAACCCGTTTGAAGTGGGGACTGTGAACATGAGCTACCTGTTATATAATATGCCGGTCTGCTCCTACCTGTAGATTTTATTCAGACTGCATGAAATGAGTGGGGATACAGAGACGAGGAGATGGAGGGTGGGGTCGGGATTCATACCCACATTGGGTTGGTGTATGTGTGCTGCAGGCGGTGGTCTTACACGCTAGACCAGCCGCAGTCATTCATATATTTGTAAAAAATAATTTTGTGATTTAGGGGACTTTTCCCCCCCCCACACTGACATGCAATGATCAATCATCTAGCGTATTGTTTCTCGGTCCTGGGGACCCCCAAGGGGTGAATCTTCAGTTTTTTTGGCCCTAGCACTACACCGCGGATTCAAATAATCAAAGCTTACTGATGAGTTTTGGGAAACACTGATCTAGCGCGAGGTGCAGTGTGCGAAATGACCTCGGAGCAGAGCGGCAATCTGCCTTGACGAGAAATTCCACTTTGATACCCGCCTACGTCTATTAGAGACCGGCGTTTATCTGCTGCAACGTGAAGAGATACCCGGCCTTTAGAAGAAACGGCCGCTTGTTGGAGACATCATTTTAGGGTAATGTAATAACTGTTGTCTGTTTTTTTTTTTTTTTGTCTCAGGCTCCGTGGAAGTGGGAAGATCTGGTCCAAGTCCAACTGAAGGCAGAGATGCAGAGAGACCCGGAACACCCCCACTGATCCACTGTCAGATGGATGGACTGACACACAGGTTGACAGACACATAGACCCACACAGACTCATAGACCGATAATGTGACCAATGCACAGACAACACACTAAGATTTACACACACTGTATATATATATGTATATACAGACACTGAGTGAGACAGACACACTTGCAGTGACTGACACCCATTCTGATAGGTGTGTACACACAACCAGACAGACGGACTATCTGCACTGTGTATATACACAGACCCAAACCCATTCTAACATGTACACAGAGACGGACAGAGAGAGTATAATCTTCTCTGGGCAGAGCTTCGCTGCTGTCTGTTTTATCAGGAGAAGCAGAGCCACAAGCAGTGAAACTGAATGTGTGTATTTGATGTGTGTACTCTGTGTTACACTTTTTGTTTGTATTTTTTCTGCTGAGGATTGAGTTGAGACATGTATAAAATCAGGATATTAATTGTTGGTAATAAATTGAACCCCCTCTATTCATTTAGTCTGTTTTTTTGGGCATACTTCAAAGTGCAACTGGAGGTTGCATCACTAGCTAAATGTTAACTCACAGAAGGGGGATATCTGTGTTAGGTCAGACCCTTAATTAGGTTATCCCCAAAGAGACTAATATATTAGAGCGCTGGAACTACCCTTGTGATCAGTCGGCTTGGTTACACACACTCTCCGTCTCTCAGCCTCATTTTCTCTGCCACATACACACATCAGACAGACACACATAGGGCATTCATATTTGATATCGGTATATTTTGCCCAAAGCTTCTATTTCACCGTCAAAATTGCCTGTCGGAATTGTCTGCCCTCCCTCCCCCCCAATCACACGCTCCAAATTTCATTTTTCACGTTCATCCTGTCCGTGTCTCTTTCTCGCTCGCTCGCTTTATTTCTCTCTCCTCAGCCTCCCTCTGTTTTCTCTAAAAACCCTCTCTCCCTATCCTGCATGACGTTAATGGTAGCTATTAACTCCCATGGAACCCACAGAGAGAGAGAGAGAGAGAGAGAAAAGGGGGATGGAGAGACAGGGAAATGATCCTATTCCGTTTTAACCCCATTTCCTCCCTCTTGCCAACTTTTTTTTCTCCCCCTTTCCGTCTCTCTCGTTCTCCCCCTCTATAAATAGCCGTGTTAATTTCAGTCAGTGTGATTGAGCTTTACTGTTTCACAGTTTGCTCGGTACCTACCAGATGGGAGCTGTGAATTCTAGCAGCTGTACACCTAGGTGGCGAGGTGGTCTAAGGCACTGCATCTCATTGCAAGAGGCGTCACTGCAGTCCCTGGTTCGAATCCTGGCTGCATCATATCCGRCCGTGATTGGGAGTCCCATAGGGCGGCGCACAATTGGCCCAGCATCGGCCGTCGTAAATAAGAATTTGTTCTTAACTGACTTGCCTAGTTAAATAAAGGTTACGTTAAAAAAAAGTGTGTTTATGTGCGCGTGGCTGTGAGATGGATACTTTGTGTGTGCGYAAAACTTCAGATATGACTTTGCATGTGTATACCTAACTGTGTGTGTCCTTCCTTAAACACACAGACTACGGAGCGCTACAGTGTCTGCTGGTTGGACTCATAATCAGCCAGCAGTTAACTTTGGAGTGGACTTCAGCCAATCAATTACCTTGATTGATCATTAAAATGCCCAGAGGAAATGAAAAAGCAACAGCAGACTCGGTCTGGTCTCTCTCACACCGCAGCTTCTAATACTTCCAGTAAATGTAGGATTTTCTATGGGTATGTCTCAACAGTGTAAAGTGGCTTGCTCTCCTGTATCTTATTACAGATTCGAAAACACATTAGGTTAGGATGATGTAGTGTAGACCTGACAAGCATTACCTGACCTAGGATAAAATAGAGAAGAGATTGTCATGATCAGGAAGTATAACTGCACCAGTGCCATATATTTATATTTTAATACATGGCTCTGATATCTAAATAAATGGCTCTGATCTGCACTAGAAGCCAAATGGAACTCGCAGTTAATGGATTTGAATGACACAATTAGAACACATGGCTCCCATGTGTATTTCCTGGTCTCTTTTATGACAATCTCTCTTCTCCTTCTCATCCTAAAGTTTAGTACAGATGCTAGGTTGGAGATAAAGTTTAAGACATAATAATTATAATATCCCATATGTCTTTGCATAAATGAGGTAGGATTCTAAACGAAGGGATCAGGGATGCTAGTTAGCAACAGCATCTGTCCCATTAATCTGTTGATTTTTCATAAGTCTCCTCATGGAATTATTAGGTCGTCGTAACCTGGGTATCTTCAACCTAGGACGGATGACGGAAAGGAGGCCAGTTGAGATACATCCATTGTTCTCCCGTAAGGCTGGCCCTCGCACATTGTCAATTCTATCTTGACCCAAAGCCACTGGCCAGTAAAGTCCAGTCGGATACAGTGCTAAAACACCAGTGTTGAGTTTTTATTGTTTTTCCATCATACAGTGGAACCACACGTCTACAGGAATGCTACTGAGAACCAAGGAACACTAGACTGCAGAACGACACGAGTCACGTATGATGTCACAACACTATGTGTACTAGTGTAGTGGAAGTCCAGAGGGTCATTTCTCAAAGCTGGTGGAAGAGTTGGACAGGTACATTACCCTAATATCCTACAGTAAACAGTAGTGTAAGCTTTGAAGTCAGAGCAGAATTTCGATAGAAACAACAGATGATGGTAAAAATGAGTCATTAATTCTGGACTGAATCATTTATACCCATTATGTTAACCTGCAACCACCATTGATTGTACCACATGTATCGTTTGATTGTACTGATTGCAATATATGCAAACACGTATTGCACATTGTTTGCACCACTATTTTCATATACAACAAGGAAAACTTTCCGCAAATTCCCTGGTTTTCCAGAAATCCCAGTTGGGAAATTCCTGTATTTCCTTCCCTCCTAATTCCAGGAATCTTGACCCAAAACCTGGAAAACCTGGGAATTTTGGGAAAATTACAGAATTTCACAACCCTATATAGAGTAGTACTATATAAACACTGCTCATCCCCATACTCCAGAGACAAAATAACACGCTCACAAAGGCACAACAAAGAGAACCGGCAAAGAAGCGAGAAAATTAAAGGAACAAATGAAGAGAATCATTTTGGGAATAAAAAACACCCAGAAAACACATTGCGAATGTGGAAGCTGCAGTGGGCCTATTTGCATTCCAAGCGGGAGTAAACAGTGATTTTTGGACCGTGTCGTGTTAAGCACATTGGCTGCTGGCGACAACATTGCCAACCAGCTTTGTGAAATACCCCCTTCAGTCCTAGGAAACGGGGATTGTTTTAACCCTTCACCAGCTAGCTGAACACCTACATTTCAGTTTCAGATAACACACATATTTCACTTTCAACTAAGTTTCAACAACCAAGTCCACTATTTCATCATAGTTCAAGGTTCAGCTACACAAAATAGCTGTATGAAATATTCCAAACAGCCCCATATAGCTATGCGGTTTTGGCACCGGCGGGAATAAAACGTTCTATTGATATCTAACACTGTTTGCTTGTGAATTAGTCAAAGAGGATAAAGTGGAGGGGAGCTGTACGTGTGTAGCTGCTACAGCCTGGGGCAGTACAGAACGGAATATAAAACAGATCGGAAGGTTTGGTCAGTCGACAGTGACAGAGAGCCATAGGAAAGTGGAGAAAAGAGGCGTAGGAGGATGGCAGCAGGAAGGACGGGATGAGATCAGGCTTTTCTCCTTCAGGAGGAAGCGATGGAGGGAAAAGTAGGTTTTGCCATGGCTGGATACCTGGTTTCCTGATTTTCATTTTCACAGTCAAAGATAAATAGAAGAACGTGGTGGGCCACGGTGGGCACACCCTCTGGCGGTGTCGATGTTCTCCGTCGCATCCCGTCGAAATGTGTATCAATTCAAAAGCGGCCGCCTTAGAGGTTCACCACGGGGATCCTGACGGAGAGAGAGAGAGATATGATATGGTATGTGCCGAACTAGAGTCAGGGAAATAGAGAAAGAGAGAGAGCGAGATGAGAATATATATGCTGAACTAGAAGAAGGGGAATAGAGAGAGAGAGAGAGAGAGAGAGAGAGAGAGAGGGCAGAGGAAAAGGGTTAAGGAACAGGAGAAGGGTAGAACTGGAAAAAGGGTTAAGGGACAGAAGAAGGGTAGAACTGGAAAAGGGAGGAGGAGAGGGAAAAGAGCACTTCTAGAATTAGAACATAATACGTTATCAGTATTATATAACACCAGAGTAGGGAGAATTTGGAGTAGGTGAAAGAAAAGTACGAAAACTAGAGTAGGGGAAAGAAAGAGAGACAAGTAGAACTGGAGCGGGGGTGGGGGGTAGAAAGGACAAGAAGGAGAGGAGAAACGAGGAGAACTGGAGTAGAGTCCAATTATCCTGATTGAAATTAACTTTAAATCCCTGGCTATAAAAACATCATTTCATGGATTCTGCGCTCACTGCTTCCAGAGCTGTRTGACTCATAGGAGAGGAAGTTCTAAAACACACATACATCTCACATCCATAACACTTCAGGC
>NC_036845.1:17403293-17530385 GCF_002910315.2 Salvelinus sp. IW2-2015
CACACACACACACACACACACACACACACACACACACACACACACAAATCAATGTACTAACAACTCCACACAAATACACACAAACTCTCCCTCTCTCTCCAGTGAGCTGGTGAGGCGACTCATTACCTCTCCCTGTCGGTAAAGGAGGGAGTGCCGCGCAGCGTCTGCCGGCTGTCCTCCAGAGCCAGGGAACGAGGGAGGGCTAGAGAGAGGGGGGGGGCCACGCCACGGGAAAGCGGGGGTGGGTGCTGGGAACAGCTGCGGTCGTAACTGGCAGAGAGAGAGAGACGGAGTTAAAGAGAGAGACGGAGAGCGAGACTGAGTGAGAGGAAAAGAGGGAATGACAGAGCCATTTAGCAGCGGCGAACACATTACACCGCCTCTGAGAGAGAGTTAATGCACTCATTTGACTCATTAAAGCGCTGTCAGACGAGAGGGAGAAGAGGAGAGAGGTTGCAAGAAAGGGAGGGAGGGAGAGAAAGAAAGAGGGTAAAGAGGTGAAGGAATCAGAGGGTGTGAGAGAGGTAAAGAGAAAGGGAAAGGGGGATACCTAGTCAGTTGTACAACTGAATGCCTTCAACTGAAATGTGTCTTCTGCATTTAACCCAACCCCTCTGAATCAGGGAGGTGCGGGGGGCTGCCTTAAATCGATATCCACGTCTTTGGCGCCCGGGGAACAGTGGGTTAACTGCCTTGCTCAGGGGCAGAACGACAGACTTTGACCGTGTCAGCTCGGGGATTCGATCCAGCAACCTTTCGGGTTACTGGCCCAATGCTCTAACCACTAGGCTACCTTCCCGATAGGGGGGGAAAATGAAAAGGAAGAAAGGGGGAGCGATGAAACGAGAGCGTGAGAGGAAGGGGATATAGGGCTGATGTGGGGAAACATCATTCCAATTACGTGTATGAGTTATGATGTTGTTGGCACAGTGAGAGTCACAGGTAGAGTATACACACAGCTCTTCAGAGCACTCACACACAACAAAGCCTTTTTCACAGTCACACACTGTAGATCACAGACATGCAGTTCCAGTCATGCATGTGTGTGTACGCACGCACGCACACGCACACACACACACACACACACACACACACGGTGAAACGTTCTCCAACATCGATTGCTTTTCCATTATCACAATCAACAGAATTCTATTCAATTCTACACGGTCTCGCCTCTATTCAATCCCCTACTTTTATCCGTCAAACACCTATTCCATTCCCACTGTAACCTTCCCCCCCATTCCTCACCACAATTGACCCAATATGTATATTTACAGTCATACTGAATCTGCAACAAATGCCCACACTTACACAAGACAGAGAGAGAGAGAGAGAGAGATACTGTTGCTCCAATTAACCACTGCAACAACACTTGTTTCCAGCACACACACTTTCAACCAGCCTACAGTGGAGAGAAAGAGAGAGATAGCGGGAGAGAGAAAGAAAAAAAAAGAGAGAGGGAGAGGGAGCGACAGAGAGAGCTGGGGCTTATCGTGTATCGGCACACAGTGAGCAGAGGGATTATCTGAGGATCTGGAGCTGGCCCGGGCAGTGCTGGGAGTAATAGGAAACTGGGGAAGAAGATAAGAATACTGTGTGACGATCAAGGATCAACCTGAACCCAGTATTACTGAAAGGTGATGAAGCTAAATTAAAGTGAAGAATGGGGATGAGAAAGAGAGAGAGAAAGAGAACGAGAGAGAAAGAGAGAGAGAGGGGGGGTTGAAAAGAGAGAGGGGAGACAGGAAGGAGGGAGAGAAATTAAGAGTGACAGAAGGTAAGAAAAATAGAGCAGGGGAAAGAGACAAAAAGAGGGCAAGACAGAGAAAGAGATGGAGAGACAAATGGGAGAATAGGAGGAGTGAAAGAGTGAAAGAGCAGGTGGGAAGAAGAGACCTCCATTGTCAAACAACTGAAGCGAATAGCACGAGCCCTCCTCTACATCCCAGAGGTCAGAGTTTTCATTTCACGTTGGAGTATGCACCACACACACCCAGCTGATTTTATAGGTGAATGGTACATCAAAGATGATATGAAAACAAAAGAGAAAACACACAAACTGTTTAGATGCTACCGGCATGTAGCAACACAGCGTCATGGCTATCAAGACCCGAAGTGGTTGAAATTGCGTCACCTTAAACCTCTGAAAGCCTTTAAACATTGGGAAGGTATTTTCATCCTCTATCTACAGTAGATCCGAGTTTTACCATTCCCATGTTCAAACAAATAACACTGTTGAAGGTCCCTGATGTACATAAAAACTATGTATCAGAGAAGGGGTAGAAAGAAAAAGAAGGGGGAGGGGGATTCTTACCAGAGTTTGGCTGTTATGATGACAGCAGTCAGGATGAGCAGAGAGGAGATGGTCACTGTGACATAAAACTGAGGGTCCACTGGAGAACACGCACACGCACACGCACACACACGCACACACACACACACACACACACACACACACACACACACACACACACACAGAGGAGTTACCTTTCACATGGTTGGAAATCAGCACAATAGAAGGAACAATCAAATCGCAATAGAAGCACAATAGAAGAAAAACAGTGTCATGTGCATTAGAGCATGCAACTGAAAACGTTTTGAAATGTTTTGCAACCGAAAACAAAAATGTGCGTTTCTTATTGGACAAGTCCAGGTAGACCATCCCTGTTTCAGTCATTTCTCTTCCGTTTGGTGCCTTATGAATATAACCCAGGTCAACTGCAATGATGTAAGAAAAAAACACAGCTCTGCTTTTCAAGAACTCCCATACTGTCTGTAAAGAAACTCAAAAGGAGAATGAGCCAATGAAGTCGTCCATTCCATCGCTTGGTGTGTGTTTTTGTGAGTTCAGAAAACTTGATTAAGCATTCTCCACCACCAAGACGCAGCCATCCATCCACACAAAGCCAGCCCAGTGGGAATTGAAGTTACTCCCTTGATGCCCTCAGAGTTCTTCTGATGTCTTTGTTCCAAAACACTCTGTTCTCATGCCCACCAACACAAATCCTTTCTTTCTTTAATCTATACTGATTTCTATGGTGCCCACCTTCCTCAGGCTCTCTCTCCTCCGCCTCACTTCCTCCATCCTCCACTCCCTCTGCGTCCGGGGCCTCCAGCAGGTCCAAGGGCTCCTGGGGCAAAGCGCTGCCCGGTGCACTCTGATGATGCAGCCAGGCCTCAGCGGTTGTTGTGGGGACTTCATGGCCATGGTGGTRCAGGTCCGCTTCCTGGCTGGACAGGATGTGATGCGTCTCGTCCTCCAGGGCTAGTGTGGGGCCCCAGTCCACGGACCAAATAGGGGTGGGTGTGACCTGTCCTGTGACGGACAGCTGGGCTGAGAGGGCCTCCACCTGCCCCTCGCCCTCGTCGTCACGGTTACAGGTTGAGGGTCGCGTCACCGCGGCAACCAGGAGGAAGAAAAGGCAGCGGTGGGCGGTCAGTCGTTTGACAGGAGAGATGGAGCTGAGAGAGAGAGAGAGAGAGAGAGAGAGAGAGAGAGAGAGAGAGAGAGAGAGAGAGAGAGAGAGAGAGAGAGAGAGAGAGAGAGAGAAGAAAGGAAGGAAGGAGAAAAGAAGAGAGAGACAGAGGGAGAAATAAAGAGAAGCAGAAAGAGGTGGGAGAGAAAAGGAGGGAGACAGAAAGAGAAATAGAGCACGATTAACACTACAAATGCATTGTCCACTGTCTAACTGGACTCCTCATGCAACATGCATACAACCAGAGGGTCTGACTCTGTGTCTGTCTAAACATCCACTCACTCGCTCCATCTTACCATCTCTCCATCGCTTCGTTCTGTTCACTGAGCCCCAACTCCTCCGATCATCTCTCTCTCTGGGAAGAAAGAAGAAAAAGAAAAGAGAGGAAGAGCGAAAGAGAGAGAAAGAGAGAGAGGGTTCACTTCTCTTCTGACACTGACTGATATTGAAAATGTAAACAGACACTCATAGACGGCAGTACAGGAAAACACACACACCCCTCTATCTCTCTCTCTTCTGGGCAGTGGCACTCCTGGCTGTCCAAAATGAGCGCTTCATTTTGCCACATGCTTATACAGTTCGCACATCAGACTTGCAAGCACACGCCTGTGCACAAAACATTCATCATACGCATTCATGGGGCCAATATCCCACATGGTGCGACTTTTAGCTCCAGAAAGATTGACTTCATATCTACGACCGCTGTCACTCAGTCAAACAGACAGGAACACACGCTCTATCTCTCTCACACACACACACCCACCAATCAGCAGACAACTCACTGTCACACAAGCACGCACACCACATTTACTCAGACAGATATCAGTTAACATGCCTACCTCTGGCTGAAGAGAGAGGGAATGAGGGAGACAGTGAGAAAGGGGGAGATATAGAGAGCGAGTAGGAAAAGGCATTGGTTGCCTTAGCGACAGAGACATGTAGAGTCAGAGAGAGAGAGAGAGAGAGAGAGAGAGAGAGAGAGAGAGCGAGGAGGAGGACGGAGGGAAACTGTAGGAAAGATTGAAAAGCTAATTATGCTTTTAACTCGTTCAATTAAAAGGACGGCAAAAAAAGAAAGAAATGTATCTGAGGACGGAAATAATGAAGATACAGAAAATGGCGTTAATATTCTCGTTTTGGGGGCAGAGGAAAAAAGTATTCTGTTCTGTTTAGAAAAAACTGAGACGAGACAGAGGTGGAGGACAATCAATATACATTCATTTACACTAGGGCAGGTTGAGTGGGGTGATGAACAGAATACCTAGTGTTCATAATAAACGAGGTGCCACCACAGGGATACACAATATGAAGGAGAAATATTTGGAGGCAGGAAGGTCACAGTATGACAGCTTTATTGCATACATGAAACGACAACATTTACATGGGAAATGATCTGTCTCTCGCTCGCACTCACTCCCTCTCCGTATGCTCTCTTTCCACCTCCGCCACTCTCTCAATCTGTCACACTTCACTCCCCCCCTCTCTAATCCATCTCCTCTGTCCCCCTCACTCCCTTCCTCTCGCCTTTGTTGCTCTTCATGCTGTGAGGCGCAGCGTCTTGGGCTTGGTGGTGGCGGGTGGCGTGAAACTGGCTCTCACTGGAGAACACAGCGAAGCCACGACGTTGAGCCCGACTCTGGTGCATCTTGGGATGTGTAGTTCTCTTCTTTGTCATCATCGTAATCTACAGTAACGTGGGGAGTCATAGTTAAACGCGTAACATCCCTTTCCAGTTCATGCTCTTTTAAAAAGTTGACATGTTCAATCTTTAGGGCTCGATTCAATCCGTAGCGCTGAAGACCTTCGCTATAGGTCACTTCCGATTGAGCCCGACATATGCAGCGTTTTCCGTGAATGCATCGCTTTTACATTTCTACCCCTCTGTAGCGTCGGTCTTCAGCGCTTCGGATTGAATCGAGCCCATATCTTTATCAAAGCGATCAGTCTTGAAGTTACTTAGATATAATCTGACAGCTACTTTTTTGACTTATATAGATTTGTCTACAGCTGAAGCTAAAGGAGACTCTTTGAACCAATGGCTTCTTGCAGTAGAAACCCTTTGAGACGTGTTGCTTTGAGTTTTTCTGATCTATGTATATTACTCGTGTGTGTGTTTCAGCCCGCTGTCACCCCCCCCTCCTCACCGTCACTGTCCTCCTCGTCCTCGGAATCTCCCTCTGATTCCATCAGGGAGGCGTCCAATCGGTTGTCTCGCTTCGTTGTGACATCACCCCTGTGACAACATCACCATTAGAAACTGGGTGGTTCGAGCCCTGAATGCTGATTGGCTGACAGCCGTGGTATATCAGTGTACCACAGGTATTAAAAAACATGTATTTTTACTGTTCTAATTACGTTGGTAACCAGTTTATAATAGCAATAAGGCACGTCTRGGGTTTGTGGTGTATGGTCAATATACCACGACTAAGGGCTGTATCCAGGCACTCCGCGTTGTGTCGTGCTTAAGCACAGCCCTTAGCCGTGGTATATTGGCCATATACCACACCCCCTCGTGCCTTATTGCTCAATTAGACACCGACAGCCCATATTATTCTTGTTATACTGTGGCCTGGGGTTGTCTAGTGATTAGCACCACCCCCTCAGCACAAATATGAAATGTAATTTATTTGATAATTAAAAGGTGTCAGGCTGCTCTAGCCTGAAGGCTTATTTCCACTGTGGTACTCATATGTCAGTAGTCTACAAGCATGGGATCAAATCCCAGTTCCATCGCTACTTCGGAAGAAACTCTCTTCTCTCTTCTCCGTTATTCTACACTGTCCTATATGTTAAACAAACAAACAAAAAAACACACAAAAAAGAAGGGAGACCCCTCTCTTTTACAAAAACGGACAAAAAAATATTATTCAACTGACATTGGTTWAGTGTAAAGTACATGAAGAAGTGAGGTGAGGGGCACATGAGTAATAGTGCACTTTTTGTCAGGTGCACCCATAAAGAACTTCTGAGTTCTATTAAACTGAAAATCATTAAAACATCAGATCAGTATTCATTGACCTAGAGGAGTACTGAGAGAAAGGTGTTGAGCCCACCTCTGCTTCCCGGAGCTGGGGAGCTGCTCCCACACCGTAAGGGCACGACCCCCGGTGACCCAGCGGTGACCCCCACTGCCCGTGAGCCACGCCGCAAAGCAAAGGATTCTCGGAGCATCCGCCCAGGTCAGCGAGGCCAGGTACCTGCACTGAGGTAGAGAGAACACTGGGAGAGATGGAAGGAGAAAAGGAGAGAGAGAGAGAGAGAGGGAAAGAARGAGAAAAGTAGATCGAAAAAGTTGATGAAAACCAAAATACATTTAGGGAACAAKGCATTCTATGAACAGCGTGGCTCTATAGGGTGGCAATTGTACCATAATATTCAGGGAACAACCARTTGTGTTAGCTTTACTCACAGTTCAAGGTGCTTTCCCCATTCRCYAAATCGTAGCATGAGCCAATGAGGAGTCCCCCTGTCTGATGTACACAATCTGTTACTCCAGCGATGCTGCTGTGATTGGTTAGCCTGGACACGGTGCCTGTGGTGATTGGACAGAGGAACGGTAAACATCAGATAGTACACAGATCTGTAAGGTCTAGCATGGTAACACATTAAGCTGGCTCTTCTATATAGTGCACGCATGCACACACACCGCTTCTCACCTGTCCTCCAGTTGAGAATCCTGAGGTTGGCTCTGCCGTAGGCAACGAAGAGCCTGTCACCACGGGGACTGAGGGTCAGACGACCTTCCTGACTCCCGCAGCCCGTTACCGTTGCGTCCCAATGATGTAACAGCTGCAGGGGGTCGCGGTTGGTGCAGAGCCCCTCCCACACAGACACCCCACCCTCTGCTGAGCTGCTGAACACCAGGGGACCCTGAGACTGTGGAGGATAGATAAGGGGCAGTTGTCATGGAGACTGAATGCAGTGGCTGAGTACAATGCATGGATACGGTGTGTGTGTGTGTGTGTGTGCATGTGTGTGTCTGTGCGTGCATGCATGCTTGCGTGCGTGGCTTCACATGGTTAATGAACAAAGGTGGGGATGATGCTTTCACTGCTTTGGCTTAAATGTGTTTAGCATGTAACACTACATAAATGTAAGTTTTAAAGGCCCAGGGCAGTCAAAAACGTGATTTTCTTGTTTTATTTATATTTCCACACTATGATGTTGGAACAATACTGTGAAATTGCCAAAATTATGATAATGCCCTTTTAGTGTAAGAGCTTTTTGAAAAGGCTGCCGAATATGTCAGCCTGTTTTGGTGGGATGGCGTTTTGGCATGCCTGGTATCAAATTAGTTAATAGACCAATAAGAAAGACAGTTCCAAACCTCTCTACCAATAACAGCTAGTTTTCAGTTTYCCMCYCCCCACTCAGACCCCTCCCAGACAGAATTGKCTCTTTGCTAATTGAAAACAATCACAGTAAGGTACTTCATTGTTACCAAGAAATKATTTGATATTGAGATAAACCAGCTGCATTGGACATTTAAACTATGTATTAAAACAGCTTACAAAGTATTTTASCCAAACATGTATACAGTGCCTTGCAAAAGTATTCATCCCCCTTGGCGTTTATCCTATTTTGTTGCATTACAACCTGTAATTTAAATWGAATTTGRATTTCAGGTAATGGACATACACAGAATAATCCAAATTGGTGAAGTGAAATGAAAAAAATAACTTGTTTCAAAAAAAAAWTMAAAAGGAAAAAAGGAAAAGTGGTGCGTGCATATGTATTCACCCCCTTTGCTATGAAGCCCCTAAATAAGATCTGCTGCAACCAATTACCTTCAGAAGTCACATAATKAATTAAACAAAGTCCACCTGTGTGCAATCTAAGTGTCACATGATCTCTCATAGATCTCAGTATATATACACCTGTTCTGAAAGGCCCCAGAGTCTGCAACACCACTAAGCAAGAAGCACCACGAAGACCAAGAAGCACCACGAAGACCAAGAAGCACCACGAAGACCAAGCAGCACCACGAAGACCAAGCAGCACCACGAAGACCAAGCAGCACCACGAAGACCAAGCAGCACCACGAAGACCAAGAAGCACAAGCACCATGAAGACCAAGGAGCTCCACGAAGACCAAGAAGCACAAGCACCATGAAGACCAAGGAGCTCTCCAAACAGGTCAGGGTAAAGTTGTGGAGAAGTACAGATCAGGGTTGGGTTATAAAAAAATATCAAAAACTTTGAACATCCCACGGAGCACCATTAAATCCATTATTAAAAAATGGAAAGAACATGGCAGCACAACAAACCTGCCAAGAGAGGGACACCCACCAAAACTCACAGACCAGGCAAGGAGGGCAACAAAGAGACCACAGATAACCATGAAGGAACTCCAAAGCGGAGATTGGAGTATCTGTCCATAGGACCACATTAAGCCGTACACTCCACAGAGCTGGGCTTTACGAGTGGCCAGAAAAAAGCCCTTGCTTAAAGACAAAAATAAGCAAACACGTTTGGTGTTCGCCAAAAGGCATGTGGGAAACTCCCCCAAAATATGGAAGAAGGTACTCTGGTCATACGAGACTAAAATTTAGCTTTTTGGCCATCAAGGAAAACGCCATGTCTGGCGCAAACCCAACACCTCATCACCCCSCGAGAACACCAACCCCACAGTGAAGCATGGTGGTGGCAGCATCATGCTGTGGGGATGTTTTTCATCGGCAGGGACTGAGAAACTGGTCAGAATTGAATGATGGATGGTACTAAATACTGGGAAATTCTTGAGGGAAACCTGTTTCAGTCTTCCAGAGATTTGAGACTGGGACGGAGGTTCACCTTCCARCAGGACAATGACCCTAAGCATACTGCTAAAGCAACACCCGAGTGGTTTAAGGGGAAACATTTAAATGTCTTGGAACGGCCTAGTCAAAGCCCAGACCTCAATCCAACTGAGAATCTGTGGTATGACTTAAAGATCGCTGTACACCAGCGGAACCCATCCAACTTGAAGGAGCTGGAGCAGTTTTGCCTTGAAGAATGGGCAAAAATCCCAGGGGCTAGATGTGCCAAGCTTATAGAGACATACCCCAAGAGACTTGCAGCTGTAATTGCTGTAAAAGGTGGTCTACAAAGTAAGGACATTGGGGGGGGGTGAATAGTTACGCACGCTCAAGTTTTCATTTTTTTTGGTCTTATTTCTTGTTCGTTTCACAAAAAAATATATTTTGCATCTTCAAAGTGGTAGGCGTGTTGTGTAAATCACAAACCCCCAAAATATTCATTTTAATTCCAGGTTGTAATGCAACAAAATAGGAAAAATGCCAAGGGGGTGAATACTTTCGCAAGACACTGTAGTCCATTTCTGATCCTCTATCCTCGCAAATATAATGTATTTATATTTGGATGTAACGAGGAAAAGAGCACTGAATACTCTTTTAAACCTCTTTGGAATCTATATATCTTAATTGATTTTAAATAATTTATTTCCACACTGCCTACAAGTGTGTAGCATATAAGGGGAACAAGATATTTGGTCCTTCAGGCTGCCATTTTTGATTCTGCCTCAGCCAATTTGTTTGGCGTGACAACAACTAAGTTGGCTAAAGCACACACAGATCTGGCAAAGGTGTGGAAATATTTGCTTTAATTTCAACAAGGCCTTGATGAAAACAAGTTTTTGTTCATTAGGGCAGGAAATTAGCAATTGTTATTGGACCAGTTTCAGTCCATTTTCTTCCGTTTGAACACAACCATAGTTACAGAAGCACTATAGCTTAAAAGCCTAGAATGTGACACTATTGGCTCTTGATTATGGCAGCCACCTGTAGGGAGGTCACAGCCTCCTTATGGGCGTTGATTGATTGACAGTTGTCCATGGTTTGCCAGCTCCAGGCCTGGACTTTACCCCCATCTGCAGACAGAGAGAGGGAGGGGGTAAAGAGTGAGTGAGGGAGAGAGGTTGATAGAGAGAGGGGGGTGAAGGGGGAGAGAGAGAGAGAGAGCGAGATGGAGTGAGAGAGATGGAGGGGGGGTGAGAGTATGGGAAAAGAGAGAGGGGAGGGATGGTATAAAGAGCAAGAGAGAGAGAGAGAGGGAGCGAAAGAGAGGTTAACAGTTGACAGTTGCTGGCAGACATTACTGATGTCTTGCATAAATACCTGTGAGCCTGAGTCTCCTCACTTGTCTGCCTCTGTCAGTCTGACAACACTTATTGTCAACTGCAGGGTTAGGAAACCCTGGTCCTGGAGTGCCGCAGGCACTTCCATGTTTTGTATTTAACCAACATGGAAGACCAGGTGTGTTGAATTTAGGCAATCACTGAACTGATCAATTAGCTAGTTGGAACAAAATCCTTCAGTACCTGCGGCACCCCAGGAACAGGGTTGCCTACCCCTGATCCACTGAGTCTGTCATAGACCTGTCTCTTATACACATCTAGATGTGTATAAGAGACAGGGCACACAGGGCACTCACCCAGACAAAGCTGTAGGGCTCAGACTGTGTATGTATGTAGTGAACTCACCCGTGCTTAAAGCCCAGATCCTCACACAAGAGTCCGCTGAACCACTCAGGATGAACCTCTCCTTGTCTCCCAGAGACAGTTCCCAGGCTAGAGAGAGAGAGAGAGAGAGAGAGAGATTGACAGTAGGGAGGAGAGGGGGGGGAAAGGAGGGGAAGAGACAAGGGGGCGTTGAACGGAAGAAAGAGATGGAGAGAATATGGGGGGGAGGGAATAATAATCATTTTATTTGTTGTCATTGTACAGTTCATAGTCAGTACGCATATAATTATCATCCATGTTGTTATTGATTTAATATGATACGTTCCCGAGTTCTGGTCTTGGTAATGTAAGCCTGACTTATGCCAAAGTAGCTCATGGAATCAGAGAAAAAACCTGGAGAGTGAGATGGAGAGGGGGAGCGTGGGTGGAGAGACAGAAAGGGCAGAGAAGTTCAAGTAGTGGCACGATCCCTCCTTCAGTCAGAATGAGAGTAACTCAGAGTGTCTACTGCTGCTAGTTCTCTCTGTGGATTTGACCTGATGAACTAAAACTATAATTACACTGCCTGAAATATAAGTGTGTGTGTACATGTTTTACTATATTTGTGAGTACCAGCAGTCCTCACACGAATAGTAAACCGGTCCTCACTTGTATACAGGCTATTTTAGGCTTAGGGGTTAGGTTTAGGGTTAGAATTAGGGGTAAGGTTTAGGGTTAGGAGTTAGGGTTAGTATAGTAAGACATAGGTGTGTGTGTGTGTGTGTCCATTCCCTACCGAGTCTCCTACAGTATTCAGGCGGTGGGGCAGATAGACAGGTGACTCCACCAGTGTGACCTCCCAGATTCCGCTGCTCGGTTGCCGTAGGAACGTGCCACACCTTTACTGTTGTGTCTCGACTGAGATAGAGAAATAGAGAGAGAGAGAGAGATGGAGAGAACAACGGAGAGAGATAAAATGAGTGTGAGACAAGAGTGAGACAGCGAGAGACAGACAGACAGAGAGTGAGAGCAGGCAAGGATCAAGTACAATAACACTCTGTTCAGGCGAGAATGGCTCTCAGTGTAGGAGGAGAAAGTTAGCATGTCAAGAGTTACAGAGAGAGGAGGAGGGAGAWAGAAATTAATTGAATTATTCACAGTTATGCGATCTATTATTAAATCGGAGAATGACTCACTTACCTGCCGGAGATCACCAGGTTGTCAACAGCAACCACACAGGTGACGATGTCACTGTGACCCTCCAGCGACCTCAAGCGAAACTTGGCTTTCTCCCATGATGCTTTGAGAGATGTAAACTCGGCATCTGAAAAAAAGGGACCCATCATAATCACCATGAACCCAGAACCCAAGTCTTGCGTGAACTTTTTTACAAAGGGACAGATTCAGACTTGTACGCCTTTCTTATGCACTTCTCAGTAGTTGGTATTCAGATGTGTGTGCGTAACGGGCTTTGTGCAGGTGCGTAACAGGCTTTRCAGGCGTGGTTCCCTTGCGTRYGCTGAATACATTTRAATCAACCGCTGAAAACCCTTCCACTTGATGGCCGACAGATTTCCCCTGGAGTTTTCATTCAATAGGGGTTTCAGTACATTTWTATAAAGCCATCCCTTTAAATTTGGTGTACCTTTAATTAGAAYTTAGTTTGACAGACTCACTAGAATATATTGAGAKAACTGTTCAGAAAATTAGGGATCAATGAAAGAAAGCTATGTAAGTACACAAATAKTTGTCTCCTTCTCAGCACCAATTGGTCGACTTAAAAATACTCTTGATCTTTTTAGGTTTAGTAAAGCATTTATGAATAATATATATATATTTTTTTAAAGGTTTGGAGAGCATTTACGCAAAAAAATATATTGGTGAATCAAAAATACAGTGGTTTGATTCCTCCTGAAAGTTGCCATATTCAATGAATCAATCCATGAACTATTGAAAGGTGAGAAAAGTGTACAATAGGGGTTGAAAAGTAGTCCTCCAAATCGACCCTAATAACCCTCACTAATCATGGAACTGTGTTGAGAACAGTCCAGCCGTTGTGAACCGTGCACCAGTCTCCAAGTTTAAACTGCTACAYGTACTGTATTTATGGTCCGCAGTCCATAATGATTCCAATAGGCTACATGTCGCAAATGACTGCRCAACCTGCAATACGTTAGCCCAATATGATCCACTATTACTAGCAATCCTCAGGGAACAACCACACAAATGTGACAGAGGAAAGAAAGGTSAACTAACTGTGTAATGGAATGATGCCAAATGTAAGGAAACAAACACTAAAGCGACCGTTAAAAAAATGTGTGGGTATAACTGACAGTGGCTAATATTTAACATGATACAAATTGTAAAACACACAGGAAAAAAAGTAGATATAATTAAAACACTCTAGAAAACCATAAATCGACTCTCTAGGTTTGGCGCTATACTCTCATTTGCGCATGGCTACAGAAGCCTATAGCTTGGGTCTCCAAATGTTATTCTAGCAAAGTCATAAGGCCTTCATTCTATAAAAGTCTCTGTGGGGAAGTTGATATGTCGATATGCTTTAGTTTGCTGCCATATGACTGGTTTCACATTGGTCTCCAGCGATCAGAAGTTCAAATAGATCTGAAACAATTGTCTATTCATATTTACAATCCCCTTATCTAAGCGGCTTACTTTACCTGGATCTTATCAATAGCTCTTAYCAATTTGTAAATTACAGTGCATGGAGAACGGTGATATTCCTATTGGAAAAAATAACAAAGATTTTATTCCACTTGGATCCGACAGGTTGCTCGACCTTATTCATCGTTACATCGCGCATAAAAGGGGGTGGCATTATGAGGGAAGGAAGTCAAAACAGACACTGATCTAGGATCCCGTTTTGCCTTTAATATCATAATGAATAAGACAGGGAGGGACCTGGGCAAGTATCCACAAAGCGTCTCAGAGTAGGTGCTGATCTAGAATCTGTCTATACGATCTTATTCAGTGTGACCTAAAAGGCTAAACTAATACTAGATCAGCGGGCCTATTCTGAGACACTTGGTGAATACAGGCCCTGGCCTCCGGCCTGATCAGGGACGTTGGGAGAGACTATAATAGCCATGGTTGACTCAACACTTCTCTAACCTTAGTTGATCAATAACTACTATACACGTATTTGTCAGCTCTAGAGCATGAAACAAATTCTGTTTCTAGGAAACAAACAGTACAGACAGATCAGGCTTGTGTTCAGTAGGCACGAAGCAGAAGAAAACAGTCTGAAACAGGTAGGTACGATCTGAACTCATGAAACGGTTGTTTTGGTTTGTCGTTCTGAAGCGTTTTGCTACAATGTGCCCACAGTGGACCCTAATGAACACAACCCAGGAGGGAAGTACAGATCCAAACGTTAACTATTTGTAATATAATTTCTGGGAGCCTACCGAGCTGTTTCCATATTTTCTTTCCTTCAATCACAATACATTTGTGAGATACCAATGAGTTTGAGAATGTGTCGACATAATCTAACAAACCCTAGTTTAAAGATAACCCCACCTTCCTGGTTTTCCTTGGGGCTTGTGTCGGTCACAGCTAGACAGGGCTCTGACTGCTCTCCCCCTGCTCCTGTCTCTCTCCGTCCTCCCGTCTCCTCCTTTCTTCCTGTCTCTCCCCTTGTTACCGTCTCCTTCTGACTGCCTGTCTTCTTCTGTCGGCCTGCTGGCTCTGCTTCTCCCTTGGGAATCTTGGTAGCAGAGGGACTGTGTGATGGAAGAGCCTCAGAGGTGGCTTCACTGTGCCCGAGYAAAAAAAGAGAACACACCAAACACCAAGAGTGAATTGACAGTGCAGTCACATTCAGGGAAACATGTGCACAGACATACAGAACAGTGCATAGGCTAAGCCATAGACACACAAGCAAGCTTACAAATAATGACAATCCTTTATTACATTTCTATAGCACTTCATTACAAGTATAATTTCAAAGTGCATAAATATACAGTTGTCGGCATGGCGTGGAAAACAGATTGATGTTGTATATTTGATTAACAGATGATCACTATCATTTTCATTATCGTGTCTTTATACTACTTTGTGATAATGACATTTCCCCTGGTATTCCCTTGGTATTTCAAAGCCCTGGGAGAGTGTGCCCAGTCGTAACTCTGGGGAAAGAATCCCTAAGTGATGGCTACATGACGTACTATCCCCTCTGCTACTCCAATACATTAGGATGCCTTGAAAGAATGACTGACTGACTTTGACCTATGTCGGCTAGACTCAAGCCAGATCAAAGCATCAAAGTGAATGTTACAGCTTGTGAACAGGGATGTTAATCTCCCCTATCGCCCTCTAGCTCTCCCTCCCTCTCTCTCTCTCTCTTTCCTTACACTTGTCTTTTCATCTTCTCATGTTTTCCTCCTCCCACAATCCCCGGAGTTTGCTGGGGGCCAGAAAGCTGCAGCAGAAGTTCAGCCAATCTGGTGCGGAGCTCCGCCTTCCTGGAGATCTGAAGATGGAGGGGGGGGGGGCTTAGATTTGTTTGAGCCCATAATTTAGGTTAATAATAACATGCATGACCGTAGAAATCTCCCTGGGTACGTCTCAATAGTCCAACGTCGCTCCTCCTTCATCTGGACTGATCTGAGAAGAGATGGACTGATAAAAGACAGTGAGTAGACATCCATCCATTATAGTACTATGTTTCCAGATCAGAGCAGATGAAGGAAAGGAGACAAAATGACCACGGTAGACTATTGATATGTGCCCCCCAACGATTCATATAAACCCCGAATGACTGACAGGTATTGAAGCCACCGGGCAGCAATCTTGGCACTCCTCAATTGTAAAAAAAAATATTTTGGAAGCTACAGAAATGTATTTATTAATGTTTACATTCGTTTTTGACACAATTATTCTATTACAGGCACCTTAATGTATACTTTCAAATGATATTATGTGAGCTAAACATAATTATTTTTAAATAAAGATCTACAAAATATTTTTTTTTGCAAGTACTAATGTTACTGTCCCCTCTACAACAAAAATACTTAAATACATGTACTTTTGTCCTAGAAACATTTAATTGAAATACTGTAGAATTCCATTCATTCCTATGGAAGTCTCCTGCTAGGGAGTGCCAATATGGCCGACCGGTGGCTTCAAACCCTCTCATAGCATCAGCAATCCAAGGTCTATAAACGCAACCCCCTCCCTACCCTTTACATGGTGATTCAGATTGCCAAAACCCCAATGACAATGACACGAAATCAAGATTATAAAGGCGTGATACATCTCGACACAAGAGATGGGTATCATTGTTATGCTTACATTTGACGTATTCAATTAGTGCCCGTGTAGATGACGTTGATCTAAAACGCGGCCAAAACCCAATGAGAACGCAAGTTGTTTACCACTATATTTCWAAAGATTATGATCTAGCGAGCCTATTCTCTATCTCACATGGGTGACGTTATTTCATGATCAGCTGTTCAGTCTTGGTGTGCTCCAGCTAGGTTGGCCTCAATTGAACCCACTCACGACCGAGAGTGTAATAATGTAAAATGTAACCTGCAAGATTGTATTGGAGGATTAAGGTGCTACATCAAGATCTCTCTTGGGAGCGAGTACAGTCATATCCGGGAGTATTAGTACCRAGGGAAATCTATTCGGGATTGTGGAATAAGCACCGGTGCGCTCATGACACGACTGATATTAAAACTATGGCTGAAGATTAGAAGTGAAGTCGTGTGCTGTACCTTAACTCTTTCTTCTGGAGTGAGAGATTGAGAAATTTTGATCTCCAGATTCTCAATCTGTCTCAGTTTCTTCTGGAGCTTTCTCACCTCCCCCATCTGAAACCCTTATGCTACAAGCACCAACAACTGTTCCAGATTATTATGTCTACAATGTTTCACTAGGCTTGTGGGTCATGCGACATTCATGTTTAAGTGTTTCTACCGTGTTTCACTAGTTTGCTGTCCTTTCTCTGTCCAGTCAATCGTTTCCATAGACGTGTCTCATCGCTGATGACAACAATGGTGGATAGCCTGTGTGGGCGTGTTTGAGGGGATACGTTTGAGCAAGGATCTGCGCAAATTCGCTAATCTTCACTACATAACGAGCAGTTGTTTTTCCCAGGAGATGTCTTTGTAGATCAGTGATTCTGCGCAGTCTGACTCCAATGTAGTAGATCTCAAACAAGCACAGGCGCTTTATTAACTTCTTCTCTGGTCTCCCGGACGGTTACGGACGTTACTCTGGTTTACAGTGACACTAGGTGGAATGGAGAGGAACTTAATTTACTAAATCCAAATACCAAGGCAGCGTTTCATTCAAATAAATGTGCTCCCTCATTTCTACCCTCGTTCACTTCTCCCCTATAGTGACTGATTTGATAAGATTTAATTTCTGTGCCTTTTGTTTTAGCCTAACAATGTTTGGTGTTATAACTGAATAATCATTTATATTCAGTGTATGAGAATAGGACTTGGTCTTCAATAATTCAGTTTGTGAGATAAAACATTTAAATAGTCATTTAATTCAATAACAAATAAGTGCTCACCCGTAACGCCAATATGCACCATTTGTTATAATTAGTTGTAATAACTTCCATAGTAAACATGATTTATATGTCTAGTCTGTCGACAGTGCCTATAAAAGTCTACACCCCCCTTGGATTTCTTCACATTTTATTGTGTTACAAAGTAGGATTCAAATAGATTTAGACTAATTCTCCTTTTTGGCAACTATCTACATGAAATACTCTATAATGTCAAAGTGGAAGAAAAATAAAACACCTTGATTAATTAAGTATACACCCCCTCAGTCAATACATGTTAGAAACACCTTTGGCAGTGATTACAGCTGTGAGTCTTCCTGGGTAAGTCTAATAAGAGCTTTGTATACCTGTATTGTGTCACATTTGCCGATTTTATTATTTTCAAAATTCTTCATGCTTTGTCAAGGTGTTGGGGATTATAGCTTGACAGCAATTTTCAAGTCTTGCCAAGCAGATTTAAGTCAAACCTGTAACKTGGCCACTCAGGAACATTCACTGTCTTCTTGGTAAGGAACGCCAGTGTAGATTTGGATTTGTGTTGTTGGTTAATGTCCTGTTGAAAGGTGAATTCCTTTCCCAGTCTGGTGTAAAGCAGACTGAAGCAGGTTTTTCTCTAGGAGTTTGCCTGTGTTTAGCTCCATCACATTTATTGTCATCCTGAAAAACTCTGCAGTCTTTGTCGATGTCAAGCGTACACATACCATGATGCAGCCACCACCATGCTTGAAAATAAGGAGGCAGTTACTGAGTGATGTGTTATGTTGGATTTGCCTCAAACGCAGGTTTTGTAATATTTTTTTTCTGTATATTTGTTTTATTCTCTTCACTCTGTAAATTAGGTTACTACAACGCTGTTGATCCATCTTCATTTTTATACCATCACAGCCATTGAACACTGTAGCTGTTTTAAAATCACCAACGGCCTCACAGTGACATCCCTAAGCATTTTATTTCCTGTCCTGCAGCTCAGTTCAGAAGGAAGACTGCATCTTTGATGTGTCTAAGTAGTTTAATACATCATCCACAGCATAATAATTAACTGGACCATGCTTAAAGATATATTTCATGTCTGATTCGTTATTGTTACCCATCTACCTGTCACGCCCTGACCTTAGAGAGCCTTTTTATTCTCTATTTGGTTAGGTCAGGGTGTGACTAGGGTGGGCAATCTATGTTGTATTTCTATGTTGGCCTGGTATGGTTCCCAATCAGAGGCAGCTGTCTATCGTTGTCTCTGATTGGGGATCATACTTAGGCAGCCTTTTTTCCACCTTAGTTTGTGGGATCTTGTTTTTGTATTGTTGCTGTTGAGCCCTACAAGGCTGTACGTTTCTTTGGTTTCTCTTTCTTGTTTTGTTGCTGGTTATCATTAATAAATATGATTAACCTATACCACGCTGCATCTTGGTCCGACCATTCTTCCATCGACGATCGTAACACTGSCTTTCTTTATGAGGCTTTCGAAAAGCTCCCTGGTCTTTTTAGTTGAATATGTGCTTGCAATTCAATACTTGACTGAGGGACCTTACAGATGTTGTATGTATGGGGGACAGAGGAAGGGTTAGTCATTCAAAAATCATGTCAACCTCTATTATTCACACAGAGTGAGTCCATATAACTTATGTGATTTGTTACATTTTACTTACTTTTCTCCCCAATTTCATCATATCCAATTACGATCTTGTCTCATCGCAGCAACTCCCCAAYGGGTTCGGGAGAGGCGAAGGTCAAGTCATGCGTCCTCCGAAACATGACCCGCCAAACCGCGCTCCTTAACACCCGGCTGCTTAACCCAGAAGAATGTGTCGGAGGAAACACTGTTCAACTGACGACTGAAGTCAGCCTTCAGGCACCCGGCCCGGTACAAAGAGTCGCTAGAGCGCGATGAGCAAAGTAAAGCCCCCCCCAGCCAAACCCTCCCCTAACCCGGACAACACTGGGACTATGGAACTCCCGGTCACGGCCGGTTGTGACACAGGCTGGGATCGAACCCGGGTCTGTAGTAAGGCACTCAAGCAGTGCCTTAGACAGATGCACCACTCGGGAGTAGCCCCAAATKTTACTTCGAAACTAATTTAGGATTGCCTAAACGAAGGAGGTAAACACTTATGCGACAACTATAGTTTAGTTATACATTTTCTATTAATTTGTACAAATGTGTAGAATTTTCTTCTCCCTTTGACATTATGGAGTATTTTGTGTAGATCAATGGCAAAAAATTACAATTAAATATAATTCAATCCCACTTTGTAATGCCCCAAAAAAGTTCAAGGGGGTATAGACTTTCTATAGGCATTGTATGTGTGAAAGCATTTTTGAAAACAGGTGGAGGTATTGCTTTCCATTCGACATCATTTCTCTTCTATGTCCTGCTGTGCATTTTCTGGCACTATCAACATTTTGTAATTTTTCCAAGGCTAATGCCTAGCCTATCCCTAGCCCACAATATGTCATGGGCATAGTCTGCATATGGCTCCATCTATCAGACAGAGAAAGAAAATATCAAGAAGAGTGTAGATACACAACTTTATTTCTGTATCTGTATGATTATTACAAGATCATTTGGGTTAAGTCTTTCATGGTGTTCAATCATGRAAACGGGTCAGCTAGGTCTACAGCACCGGTAAATATAGTAGGCCTAGTCATTGAAGCTATTCTTATGTTGTTGCCACTGTTGTTGCAGAAGTTCTGCAGAGTCTTGTGCAAGGAGAGCATACCAAGTSCTACAGCAGAGTCTGAAGTMAGGCAGGTGCAACCATCAGCCCCAACTKCAGCAAAAACGGAAGAGTCAGGGTGCTTGCCCCCGATTGCCTACAGAGAAGATAGAGGGAAGAGAGAGAGAGCAAGAGAAGGAACTGAATTTCTACACTCTTAGAAAAGGGGCWACCTAGAACCATAAAAGCTTMTTCTGCTGTCCCTGTATGATAACCCTTTTTGGCTCCATGTAGATCAGATGTAGAACCGATGTAGAACCMAACTTACCCAACTAACCATCGTATRACCTTTTAAGAACCCTTTGGTGATAATATTCTACCTAGAACCAAACAGGGTTCTCTGGGACAGCCGAAGAACCCTTTATGGGTCGTTCTTGAATTGCGGTGGCATTTACATCTACGAAAAACACTTCAAAATTACAAATAGTTACACATCATACATGTTTTCTGTTTATATTGAACTGTTTATCAGTTTATCACATACATAATCATTATCACATACATTATCACATACTGCAAGTGCTTTAWACTGCAAAACGTTATGTTTAGGCATTGTTGAAAGTACTTAGGCCAAACAAATTGGCTTGTCTCAGTAGTGACCCAGTACAATTGTAGTGACATGTTTTGGGGSATTTAAAGCTGTCAATCTATGTAWTATTTTTGAATTCTAGAAAGTAAACAAAAGTATTACACATCTTGTATAGATCAATAAAAACAAAACAGGCTATTAAAAKAACTATTMTTTTTACAAATATAATATGTGTSCCTAAKTTTATTCCCATTGGTGTAACCACCTTGAAAATCCCTCATTACAAAGATATACAAGAACCTTGCAATCCGTTGCACTGGAAAGGTCTATATTAAATACAATTAGTAGTTAATCACACCCTTTCAGTATCTCATACATTTGAGGATTCCATTGATCATTTGGTGTGTCTAAATAGTGTAATTTGTGTTACACATTTTAAATGTAGGRAAATTACACTGTGAGCAAAATTATGAAACAAAAACAGTTTAGTAAATTCTTTTTAAAGGGTTAATGACCTTAGATTCGAACATCTGTGTCCTCCATTTAAGAAAATCCTCAATTACCAAAATGTTGTCATTGGAGTTACCATCACTGGTGTAACTACTCCTGCTGGTGGCACAAAGTTATCATAATAGTAAAACATTATTAAAAGGCATTAAGCTACCATATTAGTTCATTTAGAATGGGAAGATGTACAATACATCTTAATTTTTTTTTAAATAGAGAAAAATGAAATAMATTTCTTCCAAAATGCCACGCCCAAATGCCACTGCAATTCAAGAACAACCCTTATTGCAGGTAGGCCTATAGACACGTTAGCATTTAGCACATGAGCACATGTGGAATTGTGGTCCCATTCATCTGAAAGACAAAGTAAATARGACCATTTTAGACATTTCACAACAATTTAGGCTGTTGCTTAAACGTTCACACAATACCTGGAAACGAATCATCACAAGTAAGTGCTATTGATGATATGTATACAATTTCTGACCTCTACATTGCTGAACTCTACAATTAATATGGCTAATCTCTACTTAGTACTTTACTAATACTCATATTTTGGTTCTTACCTTGACCTCTGTGGTTGAAGGATGCCTCACCTTGACCTCTGTGGTTGAAGGATGCCTCACCTTGGCCTCTGTGAACACAGACAGCACCAGCAGGATGAAGACGGCACAGACCAGAGTTGAAGAGGGTTGAGTCTCTGAACAGCAAAAGTGTATCGGTGTTTATTTCAGCTAGAAGATGATGGGTCTGAAAGGGATGTGTGCACCATGACTGCATGGGCACAAGTACAGAGATCTGTTTTACAGTCATGAGCAGCGTAAATTAACTTTTAATAGGGCCTACAAATAATTGTTTTGATATTTGGCACTAGTGAAACAAATGGGTATTTTTSTATTCTTCAATTTTTTCCATATATGCCAATAGCCTATTTAATGTATTGCATTGTAATGTTATGTTTTGTATAGCATGCTATGTATAGTTATGTTTTGTATAGTATGTTCTGATCTAGGGCTAGGTGTGTGACAACTTTTGAAACAAAAGTAGACTAGTGTTTGGGTACATCATTCCATTTATATCAAGGTTTGTCGATGGATGATTACAATGTCATACTTTGAATAACAATGTATCACTTTAAATTTCAACGTATCCCTTTGGCTGGTTCTTCACGGTGTGAAGGATGGTGTATTTAATTCTGGAACCAGCAACGAGCCAATGAAATGTCACAATCCACGTTACCAATGGCAACGAACTCCAAACAATCCTCTAGATGTAAAAGAAGAGCAAGCACAATATTCCAACCTACAGAATCTAGAGTCATTCACTTGTAAGTTATTMATAAATTCCTAGCATGACAAATAAAAGTTAATTTCGTTTATTAAGCCTATTAACTGAACCAAGTGTAGACTTTCAGGACATTTATTTCGCGTTTTTAGCTGCTATGTGCTTGCATGTCAACCATGTCAATGTCAGCCAGGTGCTCATAAATATTSTATTTTTTTTTTGCTTTCATTATTGAATCACAAAATTACCTCTACACTAGTCTGCTAGCCATTTGTGCATCCTATCGACCCCAAGTGTTTTATGAACGTAAGGAGATGAGCTCACCACTTTCAATGTTGAGGAAAACCCGACGTGTTCCTCTTCCTGGGCCCATGAACCAGCAAGGGTATGTTCAAGAGAAAACAAAGTGGATCTCTTCCTAGACAAAAAGTAATTGCAATTAGATGGATTTCCATGTTCATTTGCATTACTGATGATTGCTATTTTTTCTCAAATAGGACAAGAGTGCCTTTCAAGGAGAATCCATTTGCAGGTATGGGATTAAGGTATTTCAAAAACGATATTTTTCTTGAGCAGATGGCCAGGAGGCAGAACATAATTACAAATAATTTGTAGACTGCAAATTGACCACAAGAAGATATAATATTTTATTAAATCATAATAATTTCAGACCTTGCTTAGGTTAGTATATGATCACATATCTCTCCATTGTGCATGGGAATACTTTGGAACAGATTTCCAAAATTAAAATAACTTGGAGATGATTTGCTGGTGTTTTTACAGTCTTTTACGACTAACAATAAAACAAAAAAATAAATAACATTTTAGTATTCTTTTTATGCTCATAAAACTTGAATGGTCAAATAAAATCACCCACGCGAGCCGTCAGATTGGGAACCCTGCTATAGTCTAACTATGAGATATCATAGTACATGTACTGCCTCTGAATATAGCTCTTTAAAAACCTGGGGTCATTCTGTTTGTGTTCTTGTCTTTTTTCTTCTTCTTTAGAATATGAAGCTACTCTGCTGAATGATGTATCTGCTTTGAATCACCCTACGCCTCAGGCTCAAGCCACTGATATTGCCTGTCCTTCCAAATCAAAAGCCAAACAAAGGAAAAGCAACAGTTGTTGTATGTTTGTTTGATGTCCTTACAACTCACCCTGTGCTGAAATATTCACAACCACAACCAACGTCACATCACATTTCGACAACACTGGAAATCTCATGCATGGTTGTTAGATTAGTATGTGGTGTGCACTGGCCACAAAATAATGTGTCTCATTTTCCTAATACAGCACTGTGGTCACAAATGTGGGTTTCCAAAAAGCCAGTTTGGGTTTCTGATAATGTACAGTAACATTGAAACAGAGTGTTCTCAGAATCAGTAAAAATGTATGCATCATTGTACCGTAAGACAGTACAGTAGCTTTTATTATACAGGTATTACGCTTCCTGATCTAGTGAACTCTGACTGAACCCTACAGGTGCACCCCCTAGTGATTTTGAGCTGATGTCCTCTATGATGCAGAGGCTGACCCTGCTGGAGACCAAGGTGAAGACCCAAGCCCTGGACATTGACCACAAGGTGAGCCAAGTACCACACACATTCAGACAAAGAAATTACATTGTACATTACATTTGAGTTATTTAGCACACACTTATCCAGAGCGACTTCCAGTGCAATCAATGGARAAACTGGTAACAACGCTTCTGTGAACACCTCCAGCGAGACAGCGTTTTGGTTAGATCTGAAATCGACCTCAACCACATCAACCTCTGTGATCCTCCGCAACAACCAATCAAAAGCATGCATTTTAAAGGAAAGCTCAACCACCGAAWGGTGATGAAGTTGCACGTACAGGATGCCTGTCACACAAGTGCTAATTCTGCACATATTTCTGCTACAGTATGTATGAACAGTAGCTAAATGGTGCCATTAAAGGTTTTCTAAACAAAAACAAAAACAACAAATCTGCCAAATGTGTGAATGTAGCATCAGTATTCTGTGTTCGTTATAGTTTGCATGACAAGAGACTCCTTATACTATAGTTTGTATAAGATACTTCTCATATTTTGAATGACAAGATACTTATTATAGTTTGTATGATGAGGTAATAAGAGACCTCCTCAAGCAGCAACATATTTTCCAAAGTTGTGCTGTCGAGTTGAAAATAGACAGTTTGGGAGTAGTTCCACTATGTCATTGAAATAGTAATTTACCTACATTTTGCAGTAGCTTGGTGATTGTTTACCGAAATTCAAATATTCATAGTCTTTTCAGTAGTTAATAACTTTTTTGCCATGTAATTCAATTTTTTTTATTTAACCTTTATTTAATTAGGCAAGTCAATTAAGAACAAATTCTTATTTACAATGACGGCCTAGGAACAGTGCCTTGTTCAGGGGCAGAACGACAGATTTTTACCTTAGCTCGGGGATTTGATCTAGCAACCTTTCGGTTACTGACCCAACGCTCTAACCACTAGGCTACCTGCCGCCACTGTAACAGTGTAGCTAACTACTGCAATTAACCCATTCAATGTTTCGCCAAAACAATATACAGCGTACAGTGCATTCGGAAAGTATTCAGACCACTTGACTTTTTCCACATTTTGTTACGTTACAGCCATATTCTAAATTGATTAAATTGTTGTTGTTTTTTCTCATCAGTCTACACACAATACCCCATAATGACAAAGTAAAAATTGTTTTTAGAAATGTTTGCAGAAAATACCTTATTTACATACAGTGGGGAGAACAAGTATTTGATACACTGCCGATTTTGCAGGTTTTCCTACTTACAAAGCATGTACAGGTCTGTAATTTTTATCATAGGTACACTTCAACTGTGAGAGACGGAATCTAAAACAAAAATCCATAAAATCACATTGTATGATTTTTAAGTAATTAATTAGCATTTTATTGCATGACATAAGTATTTGATACATCAGAAAAGCNTGGAGTCCACCTGTGGTAAATTCAATTGATTGGACATGATTTGGAAAGGCACACACCTGTCTATATAAGGTCCCCCAGTTGACAGTGTATGTCAGATCAAAAACAAAGCCATGAGGTTGAAGGAATTGTCCATAGAGCTCCGATACAGGATTGTGTCAAGGCACAGATCTGGGGAAGATTGCCAAAAACTGTCTGCAGCATTGAAGGTCCCAAGAATACAGTGACCTCTGTCATTCTTAAATGGAAGAAGTTTGGAACCACCAAGACTCTTCCTAGAGCTGGCCACCCGGCCAAGCTGAGCAGTAGGGGGAGAAGGGTGTTGGTCAGGGAGGTGACCAAGAACCCGATGATCACTCTGACAGAGCTCCAGAGTTCCTCTGTGGAGATGGGAGGACAACCATCTCTGCAACACTCCACCAATCAGGCCTTTATAGTAGAGTGGCCAGACTGAAGCCACTCCTCAGTCAAAGGCACATGACAGCCGCTTGGAGTTTGCCAAAAGGCACCTAAAGGACTCTCAGACCATGAGGAACAAGATTCTCTGGTCTGCTGAATCCAAGATTGAACTATTTGGCCTGAATTCCAAGAGTCACATATGGAGGAAACCTGGCACCATCCCTACGGTAAAGCATGATGGTGGCAGCATCATGCTGTGTGCGCTCAGGACATAAGACTGGGTCAACGGTTCACCTTCCAACAGGACAACAACCCTAAGCACACAGCCAAGACATCGCAGGAGTGGCTTCAGGACAAGTCTCTGAATGTCCTTGTGTGGCCCAGCCAGAGCCCGGACTTGAACCCAATCGAACATCTCTGGAGAGACCTGAAAATAACTGTGCAGCGACCCTCCCCATCCAACCTGACAGAGCTTGAGAGGATCTATAGAGAAGAATGGGAGAAACTCTACAGGTGTGCCAAGCTTGTAGCGTCATACGCAAGAAGACTCAAGGCTGTAATCGCTGCCAAAGGTGCTTCAACAAAGTACTGAATAAAAGGTCTGATTACTTCTGTAAGTGGAATTTCAGTTATACTTTTTTTTAAATACATTTGCTACAATTTTGCTTTGTCTTTATGGGGTATTGTGTGTAGATTGAGGGGGAAAAAAGCAATTTAATACATTTTAGAATAAGGCTGTAATGTAACAAAATGTGGAAAAAGTAATGGGGTCTGAATACTTTCCGAATGCATTGTATATATTTTTCAACCCAGTACATTTATATGACTTTTCAGACTTAGATATAATACTTTTTTACAAGGCAGTTTTGATGTAGTGAACTACTTTTTCAAAGTAGCTTCAGTTAAACAAACTATATTTCTCTTAAGGGTAGCTTAAGACACAGGCATTTACTGGAGCTCAACTTCTTCCAGTGTGAAGTAATTGGTAGCTTGGTAAACTATATTTTCAGAGTAGCTTCCCCAACACTGAAAACAGATACTAAAGACAGTAGTGGTCTATACACATCCGGCTAGTATTCTATGCATGAAGTACAAGCCCAAACATTGATATATGTACAGACCAAGTTATTGACTTGACAACATATCTATGTTTATTTTGTGATTTTCTATTTGAAGGAGAAAACAATTACAGCTCTGGAGGAGAAAATAAGCTTCTTCAGAAGTCAACAGGTAATTATTTCAGCCTACCGTATATATCATACAGTTCTGGAACCACAGATGCTCAGTCACAAACACGTAGCCTAGATTCATTGTATTTATAGAAATACAGCCCCATGTAGGCCTAGTATGCATGTATTATAGAAATAAGCCCCATGTAGGCCTAGTATTCATGTATTATTAGAAATAAGCCCCATGTAGGCCTAGTATCATGTATTTATAGAAATACAGCCCATGTAGGCCTAGTATTCATGTATTTATAGAAATAAGCCCCATAGGCCTAGTATTCATGTATTTATAGAAATATAGCCCCATGTAGGCCTAGTATTGCATGTATTATAAGAAATATAGCCCCATGTAGGCCTAGTATTCATGTATTTATAGAAATACAGCCCCATGTAGGCCTAGTATTCATGTATTTATAAATATGCCCATGTAGGCCTAGTATGCATGTATTATATAGAAATATAGCCCCATGTAGGCTAGGATTCATGTATTTATAGAAACAAGCCCCATGTAGGCCTAGTATTCATGTATTTATAGAAATACAGCCCCATGTAGGCCTATACAGTGTTCTCTACCTCTGTCATCTCCCTCTCATCTCTGTTAAGTGAAAAGAAAAGATATTAAGAGTATGGAACAAGTTACGTTTGGATAACCAAAACATTCTGTTTCTGTGGTTTTTAGAGAAAAACAGTGATAGGTGCAGAGAGGATGATCTCATAAAAACATGCCACAGGCTTCAGGGCCAGGTATCGGAGATGGAGGTAAGACCATCATCGCCATGGTGATAYGACGGAGCAATGTTTTTTTTGGTCCTCAGCTATCAGTTTGGTACATTGCACAGACATAGATGGACCACACAGTATTGAAAGCCATAGAAGCACTAACMTGTGTCTGTGTGATTTACAATATATCTTATGAAGTCAGTGCATGTCCAATTTAGACTTGAACTTTTCTACATACAGTATAACAGAGAAGTTGAGTTGTGGTGGTTGAGTCATCTCGAAGTCTGCTCTATATAGTTTAGTTCACCTCTTTAACTGATGTCACTGCAAAGTTTTCTTGAAACTCACAGTGGGTTTTTTCTCCCACTCAGCGGTTTCTGAACGACTACGGCATGATCTGGGTGGGGAGCGGAGAGGAGCGCGACACAGCCAGTCAACAGGAAGTAGAGGAAGCTGAGCAGACCCAGAGCTCCGAGAAAGGGGTGTGGCAACCAGGTAAAGGAACCAGGGAGTTATTAAGTGCTGAGCCTTATGTTGCAGATAGAAATATAATGAATAGATCTGCTAAGATTCCCTATTCGATCTGACAGGCAATCATATTCTTTCTACATGATATATTTCTATCTGAACATGCTGTAACAGTACACCCTCCTTAACAGGCAGCCAAGTAAAACCTAATCTAATCAAATCACATCTTCAAACGGTAATTTCCAACAGTACAAAGGAGCTGCCATTGTTTCAAAGCACCAGTTAAAGTTTCACGAGCTGTGCTCATGTGATGCCTGGATGATTTTCAAACAGAAAATCTTTAATTATGCATTCACTTATTATGGTGGCCTGTGTTTTGCAGAGACCTCTGTGGCCAGGAGGAACTTCCAGATAAACTTTGACCTGGTGCTCCAGAACATCCAGCAGTTGAACATCCTGGCTGGGGAGGGAGAGTCCTACGTCAGGGTCACGTCCAGAGGGGCACAGCTGGCCCAGCAGCACCTCATTCCACTACGGCTCTACAGCAATGGCATCTTCATGTTCAATGGGCCCTTCCGCTCTTACCAGGAAGCCAGCACACAGGTACAGACAGAGACTATGTAGGGAATACTCACTACACTCCGACTGGCTAGTCAGTACATAATCTCAGCACCCAGAACCAAATCAGCTACTGTTAWGATTATTACGAGAGAGTACAACACACCTAGACCAGGTACTGAAACAGACTAGATATTTGAACCAGGCATGACTTTAGATACATTTTCACTGAAGATTCTTTGATTTCAATGTTTCCACATATTGACTCTCTCTCAGATTGTAGCAGACAGAATAAGTACAGAAAGCTCAGTTCGTATCTCAGTCCAATGTGTCTGACATCCTGCCGCTCATGACTTTGCAGCAGTGCATGCAAGACCTGATGGACGGATACTTCCCTTCTGAGCTACAGGACAGGTTTGCAGATGGGGTGCCCTTTCAGGTGTGTGTGTGTGTGTGTGTGTGCTTTGTGTGCATGCGTGAATTTCAAATGTGCTTACGGTAGGAAAACTGACTACATGGACAATGTATTTCCTGTTTGTTTTGTGGTGAGTAGTGGGACGTCCTCTTTTGGTGTACACAGGTTCACGACAGGCGAGAGGAGGAGTTCCAAGAGAGGCGACCGTGGGCGGAGTTCCCTGGGAAGGGGCAGGCTGTGGTTGGATGCACAAAGGGGGAGAAATCAACAGACAGCTTAGAACACGCCTACTGTACCGTCTCCCAGATACCCGGTCGGTCCCCTCTGTATCGCTTTAATTTGTTCCCAAAAACACATGCTACACTTTACACTCTAGTTGAACCAACTGCAGGGGTGGAATCTCAATTGTATTTTTTGGGATTCCTCGAGTCCTCTCACCTCGCCTCCTCCTGAACATGCATGAGATGGGGAGAAACCTTGGATCTTCTTTGAGGAGGTGAGGAGAGGACGCAAGGAATCAATGAAATAATTGAATTTCATACTTGAAGTTGGTTCAACTATATGTATATCACTTGAGATTCAGCCCAAGCCTCTTTTGCACTGACTTGAACATTGACTTACCCACAGGCAGAAAACTGACAATGGACCAATTCCTGAACAGGCTGCCCAAGGTGGTGGTGAAGGCTGGTAGAGTGATTGACATCAGGGACTCCGTGAAAGCCAGTCTGCAGGTGAGACTGAGATCTGTTGCATGTTTCTGCATATACCTGTAGATGATGGACACGCGTATACTATATGCTAGTAAATGCCTGTGTCTTGTGTTTAGGGCTCTTCTGATGCTTCAAACAGCCATGCTGTGACCCTCATAGACACACCAGAGCTACAGGCCATGAAAGAGAGGTATGCAGGTGTCTAGAACTATTCACAATACTTTCACTTCCACCACTAGGGGGCCTTGTGACAGAGGAGACCCTGGAAGAGGGACACACATTTGCTAATGTGGGTTATGAACCTGTTCTCTCTACTCTAACTCAGGTTGGAGTTGCACGAGACTGATCCCCCCAACTCGGCCCGTGATGTCACCACACTGAGGGTGAAGTCAGAGGATGGCGAGCACACTTACATCATGAAAATGCGTTTCTCAGAGACCATAGGTCATCTGCGCCAGTATCTGGACAAGCACAGGTGGGTTGGGAGCCACAAAATGCTGTGCAGAGTATTTTGCCCAGGAAGTCCGTCACATTCACAGTACTTCATCTCAGTCATAGTGACTTTTGGGTCATGTTAATCTCGGACACCCAGAACTAAAATCTTGCATTCCGCAAAAATGGAAGAGGCAAATGGAAGGGGGAGAAAGTAAGGAACATGTCTGTCGACCCTGCATTAAAGTCCACAATAGGTTAAAGACCAAAATAGGTTAAAGAAAAATTGTGATAAATAAAAAAAGTATAACAGTTTCATTTAAGGACCCAAAAATTGACAGCTGTGCCATACAGATTGCAAAATAGTTGGGAAGAGATTTWCGATGTACCGATTCCATTGCACATGGTTTATGAACTGATACACAAAATAACACCAGATTCAAAACTTACAAGTTTTTCAATTTAAATTATACAAAATTCTTGCAACAGTAGAAAGATATACAGTGCCTTCGGAAAGTATTCATACCCCTTGAGTTTTTCAACATTTGGTTACGTTACAGCCTTATCCTAAAATGGATTAAATTGTTTTTGTTTTCACTCATCAATCTATACACAATACCCCATAATGAAAAAGCAAAAACAGGATAAAAAAATCTAATTTAAAAAAGAAATAAAACTAGATTACAACATTTACATAAGTATTCAGACCCTTAGTACTTTGTTGAAGCATCTTTGGCAGCGATTACAGCCTCGAGTCTTCTTGGGTATGACGCTACAAGCTTGGCACATCTGTATTTGGGGAGTTTTTCCCATTCTTCTSTGCAGATCCTCTCAAGCTTTGTCAGGTTGAATGGGGGACCGTTGCGGCACAGCTATTTTTAGGTCTCAAGAGATGTTCGATCGTGTTCAAGCCCGGGCTCTGGCTGGACCACATTCAGAGGCTTGTCCCGAAGCCAGTCATGCGTTGTTTTGGCTGTGGGCTTAGGATCGTTGTCCTGTTGGAAGGTGAACCTTCGCCCCAGTCTGAGGTTCTGAGCCCTCTGGAGCAGGCTTTCATTAAGGATATCTCTGTACTTTGCCCCATTCATCTTAGCCTCGATCCTGACTAGTCTCCCAGTCCCTGCCGCTGAAAAACATCCCCACAGCATGATGCTGCCACCACGCTTCACCGTAGGGATGGTGCCAGGTATCCTCGAAGTGACGCTTGGCATTCAGGCCAAAGAGTAGAATCTTGGTTTCATCAGACCAGAGAATCTTGTTTCTCATGGTCTGAGAGTCTTTAGGTGCCTTTTGCAAACTCMAAGTGGGCTGTGATGTGCCTTTTACTGAGGAGTGGCTTCAGTCTGGCCACTCTACCATAAAAGGCCTGATTGGTAGAGTGCTGCAGAGATGGTTTTCCTTCTGGAAGGTTCTCCCATCTCCATAGAGGAATTCTACTCTGGTCAGTCTGACAGAGCTCCAGAGTTCCATCGGGTTCTAAGTCACCTCCCTGACCAAGGCCCTTCTCCCCGATTGCTCAGTTTGGCTGGGCGGCCAGCTCTAGAAAGAGTCTTGGTGGTTCCAAACTTGTTCCATTTAAGAATGATGGAGGCCTCTGTGTTCTTGGGGACTTTCAATGCTGCAGAAATGTTTTGGTACCCTTCCCCAGATCTGTGCCTCGACACAATCCTGTCTCGGAGCTCTACGGACATTTCCTTAGACCTCATGGCTTGGTTTTTGCCCTGACATGCACTGTCAACAGTAGGGCCTTATATAGACAGGTGTGTGCCYWTCCAAACCATGTCCAACCAAATGAATTTACCACAGGTGGACTCCAATCAAGTTGTAGAAACATCAAGGATGATCAATGGAAACAGGATGCACCTGAGCTCAATTTCGAGTCTCATAGCAAAGGGTCTGAATACTTACGTAAATAAGTATTCAAAACAAGAATAGACTGATGAGTTTCAGAAGAAAGTTCTTAGTTTCTGGCCATTTTGAATCTGTAATCGAACCCACAAATGCTGATGCTCCAGATACTCAACTAGTCTAAAAGGCCAGTGTTATTGCTTCTTTAAATCATAACAGTTTTCAGCTGTGCTAACATAATTGCGAAAGGGTTTTCTAATGATCAATTTGCCTTTTAAAAGAAACTTGGATTAGCTAACACATCGTGCCATTGGAACACAGGAGTGATGGATGCTGATAATGGGCCTCTGTATGCCTACGTAGATATTCCATTAAAAAAATTAAGGAAAGAAAAAGCCGTTTCCAGCTACAAAAGTAATTTACAACATTAACAATGTCTACACTGTATTTCTGATCAATTTGATGTTATTCAAATGGACAAAAAAAATGATTTTCTTTTTATAAAACAAGGACATTTCTAAGTGAYCCCAAACTTTAAACGGTAGTATGTGTATATATATAAGATAACATATACAGTACCAGTCAAAAGTTGACACCTACTCATTCAAGGGTTTTTCTTTATTTGTACTATTTTCTACATTGTAGAATAATGATGAAGACATCAAAACTATGAAATAACACATATGGAATCATGTAGTAACCAAAAAAGTGTTAAACAAATCAAAATATATTTTAGGTTCTTCAAAGTAGCTACACTTTGCCTTGATGACAGATTTGCACACTCATGGCATTCTCTAAACCATGAGGTAGTCACCTGGAATGCATTTCAATTAACAGGTGTGCCTTGTTGAAAGTTAATTTGTGGAATTTCTTTCCTTCTTAATACATTTGAGCCAATTAGTTGTATTGTGACAAGGTGGGGTGTATACATAAGATAGCCATATTTGGTAAAAGTACATATTATGGCAAAAACAGCTCAAATAAGCAAAGAAAAATGACAGTCCATCTTTACTTGAAGACATGAAGGTCAGTCAATAAAGAAAATTACGAACTTTGAACGTTTCTTCAAGTGCAGTCGCAAAAAACATCAAGCACTATGATGAAACTGGCTCTCATGATGACCACCACAGGAAAGGAAGACCCAGAGTTACCTCTGCTGTAGAGGATAAGTTAATTAGCGTTACCAGCCTCAGAAATTGCAGCCCAAATAAATGCTTCAGAGTTCAAGTAAGAGACACATCTCAGCATCAACTGTTCAGAGGATCAGGCCTTCATGGTCAAATTGCAGCAAAGAAACCACTACTAAAAGGACACCAATAAGAAGAGATTTGCTTGGGTCAAGAAACACGAGCAATGGACATTAGACCGGTAGAAATCTGTCCTTTGGTCTGCTGAGTCCAAATTTGAGATTTTTGGTTCAACTATCGTGTCTTTGTGAGACACAGAGTAGGTGAACGTATTATCTCTGCCTGTGTGGTTCCCACCATGAAGCATGGAGGAGTGTGGGGGTGCTTTGCTGGTGACATTGTCTGTGATAAATCTGTGATTTATTTAGAATTCAAGGCACACTTAACCAGCATGGCTACCACAGCATTCTGCAGCGATACGCCATCCCATCTGGTTCGTGCTTTTAGGACTTGTTTTTCAACAGGACAATGACTCAACACACCTCCAGGCTGTGTAAGGGAAATTTGACCAAGAAGGAGAGTGACGCATCAGATGACCTGGCCTCCACAATCACCTGACCTCAACCAAATTGAGATGGTTTGGGATGAGTTGGACCGCAGAGTGAAGGATAAGCAGCCAACAAGTGCTCAGCATATGTGGGAACTCCTTCAAGACTATTGGAAAAGTATTCCAGGTGAAGCTAGTTGAGAGAATGCCAAGTGTGTGCAAAGCTGTCAAAGCAAAGGGTACTTTGAAGAATCTAAAATATATTTTGACGTTTAACACTTTTTGATTCCATATGTGTTATTTCATAGTTTAGATGACTTCACTATTATTCTACAAAGTAAAAAAGAGAGAAAAACCCTTGAATGAGTAGGTGTGTTCAAACTTTTGACTGGCACTATTTATAAAAAAAAATTAAAAAAAAAATGGGGAAATGCAGACAATTACATTGATAAAAGTCACAATCTAGTTGCAATATTAAAGCTGATCCACCCCTTACATTTAAAATATATATCTGGCATAATTGCGTCAGATGCTTGATTAAATTCTCGGGGGAGACGTGCTTGAAAATGTACTAACGAGGCTAGCAAAGTATCCACTCCTCTAAATGGGAATCGCGATTTGTCCAAATGATCAGTGACAAAAAATCTGCATAGCAGAACAAAGCCACATCCCAGTCTGTTTGACATGTTATGAAAGCCCAGTCCTGTGCTATGCCATCACTATCAACTCTCTCTCTCTCTCACAATTTCAGATGGACAGATGCCACAGCATATGACATCATCAGTGCGTTCCCACAGCGCTGTTACAATGAGGACTCTCAGACACTCCTCTCCTGTGGGCTCACTCCCAATGCTGCTCTGCTGCTTAGGACTAGGCCAGTCCCTCAATGACAGAACAACAAATCGCCCTGTCACTCTCCTCGTGGTTATAAAATACTGCATTTACTTTCATAAACATGTATATTCAGATCTGATAGGGATGTGACACTAGGGTGTGCCAACACTTACAGAACTATCCTTTTCAGGATCATCATGACATGGGAAAATCCTAATTTCCATAGGAGCACTTGCATAATTATTGATGTAGATAATTCACCTTGAACCATGACTGCTTAAAAAAGGTAGAGTTCGCAAAATAACATTGCATGAGCAAGATGCAAGACTTCGCTCTCACACACACAGTATTTGTACATGGGCATGGGTTCGCTTCACACTCTTAGGAACCAAAAGAGCAGAGACGTTTAGCCTGGCGCGCCAATGATCTTAGTTGTTGCGGAAAAGTGGCCCACTATGCATCTACGTCATATCGCTGACTCTACCTTTAAAATGTAAGGATTTTAATCAAAGTAAATTACAATTCATCATGTGGAGATCACCAAGCCAACTTATTGAAAACAAACTTTATTTCTAAAATGTGTAAATAGAATTAAAGGATAAAAATATATTCAATATAAACATTTACATTTTTGCAAAATATTTGACATAAGGCAAGTTTGTCTAACTTTGTTAAAGCTCAAATGAGAACTCACATTAGTCTCATCTAGACAATGTTAGACATCCAAATGTCTGTCCCAACTTAGTGTCATGATGTTCGTCAACTGAAGGAAAGCATTTGACGTGACGTTCCATCAATAAATTAAACCACTTTTTTTTGCTCTTCGAACACYGAAACAAACTAGATGAAAGTTAGTGTTTAGTCATGTCGCACTCTTTTTTTCATGGCAAAATACTGACATCCATTAGTTAAGTTATTCATTTGAAACCAAAACATTTCTTGCTATTAGATGGAAATAAAATAATACTATCCACACGGATGGCATAGAGACATTTTGCTAGTACAGATATGGGCACCAAAGTGAACACAGTGTATAAGGACAAAGTAGGCACAGGGACTCACCTGTTAGATTACAGTATGTTGCTCTGTAAGACTGAACAGACCCTTACCAACAAACCAGTACCACAAATACTGTTAAGGAGTGTGTAAAATGGCTTCAGTCCTCATTGTCACAGACCGTTATCCCCATAACTAGCTGTGACGGAGATATCGTCTTCTTAGAGGACAACCCACGAAGCAATGTTTAAAGGAATGTATTGAGTTGCTCTGTTGGCTGAAACACTAAAATAAGTAAAGTTTTGAGAAAGAAAGACACTAGCAAATTTAACTGGTGACGATAGCAAAAGCGCAGAACCTTAACATTTTCGATCATCAAAGCAAGCCCACTACCTGAGAGATATCTGCAAACATGATTTAAAAAAAACTGTGCTATTGTACAGACGGGACAGATGTATCTAAACAATATCTCAGTTATAATGCTGACAGAATGTCTTTTCAGTATTAGCCCTACCACTGTTAACAGCCACTCGCACGCCAGACTTCAATGCTACAAATGTACCATTTTAAATAATGGTGGGTTAGTAACATTCCGTTGAATCACTCAAAAAACAGAATAAAATATTTTCAGTTGATTGTCAACCACATCCAACATTTCCCCAGAGGGAAGATTTAAATAATAAGTGGGGCAAAAAAGTATTTAGTCAGCCATCAATTGTGCAAGTTCTCCCACTTCAAAAAGATGAGAGGCTGTATTTTCATCATAGGTAACCTTCAACTATGACAGACAAAATTAGAAAAGAAAATCTCTAGAAAATCACATTGTAAGGATTTTAATGAATTTATTTGCAATTAATGGTGGAAAATAAAGTTTTGGTCACCTACAAACAAGCAAGATTTTCTGGTCTCCACACGACCTGTAACTTCTTCTTTAAGAGGCTCCTCTGTCTCACTCGTTACCTGTATTAATGGCACCTGTTTGAACTTGTTATCAGTATAAAAGACACCTGTCCACAACCTCAAAACAGTCCACTCCAAACTCCACTATGGCCAAGACCAAAGAGCTGTCAAAGGACACCAGAAACAAATTGTAGACCTGCACCCAGGCTGGGAAGACTGAATCTGCATAGGTAAGCGCTTGTTTGAAGAAATCAACTGTGGGAGCAATTATTAGGAAATGGAAGACATACAGACCATGTTAATCTCCCTCGATCTGGGGCTCCACGCAAGATCTCACCCCGTGGGGTCAAAATGATCACAAGAACGGTGAGCAAAAATCCCAGAACACACACGGGGGACCTGTGAAATGACCTGCAGAGAGCTGGACCAAGTAAAGCAAAGCCTACCATCAGTAACACACACGCGCCGCCAAGGACTACAATCCTGCAGTGTCAGACGTGTCCCCTTCTTAAGCAAGTACATGTCCAGGCCCGTCTGAAGTTTGCTAGAGAGCATTGGATGATCAGAGAAGATTGGGAGAAGTTCAGATGAAACCAAATAATAACTTTTTGGTAAAAACTCAACTCGTCGTGTTTGGAGGACAAAGAATGCTGAGTTGCATCCAAAGAACACCATACCTAACTGTAAAGCATGGGGTGGAACACATCATGCTTTGGGGCTGTTTTCTGCAAAGGGACCAGGACGACTGATCCGTGTAAAGGAAAGAATGAATGGGGCCATGTATCGTCACCTCTGTCATTGCCAACAAAGGGTATATAACAAAGTATTGAGATAAACTTTTGTTATTGACCAAATACTTATTTTCCACCATAATTTGCAAATAAATTCATAAAAAATCCTACAGTGTGATTTTCTGGATTTATTTCCCTCATTATGTCTGTCATAGTTGAAGTGTACCTATGATGAAAATTACAGGCTTCTCTCATCTATTTAAGTGGGAGAACTTGCACAATTGGTGGCTGACTAAATACTTTTTTGCCCCACTGAATGTTGTGTCATAAAAAGAGCGGAGGGCATCTTTGACAACACAAAGACAAAACGCATCAGTAAAACATTTATAAAATCAAAAAACACACTGGTTTGAGAACAGTTCTTCCACCGTAAGCCCTTTGACTGAAATGCATGACCTGATCAAGGATTCCTTCCCCAAAGGGCCAACATGAGATTCCAGTTCATACTCAATGAAGAGAGTAGAAGAAGCAAGGCCAATATGGAAGCCTGATCCCATTAGCCTGATGGTTCAGTCTGTTTTAGAGAGGCTAGCAGCTGGGGCTACTGGGTAATGCAGTTCTCTCCCATGTCCTGGGCATAGCGGTCTGAGATGGTGGTGCGGAGCTCCTCCACATCACGACGCAGCTGCTGGGCTTCAGTCAACTTCCTCTGGAGGACCTCAGGACTCAGCCAGTCCTCCACCTGCTCTGCCATGGGCGGGGGAGCTGGGGAGAAGAAAAAACCGTTACTACACACTGTGAAAGTGACTTTTTTCTTCTCTCAGAATGTAGCCTGTTAGTTTTTGAACGGTCTTCAATTGGCAAAAATGTAGCGCAAATGGTTTTCAGCACAAAAACATAAGGCATCTGGCAGAAGTAAATTCATCCTAAAAAACACTAATATAATTTGGTGTGTGTGTGTGTGTGAGTGAGTGTGTATATATACACACACACATATTACCCCCCCCCCCCCTTAAATAACCAAACATTTTCAGGATTAGGTGACAGGACCTGGAAGTATGATGACAACGTATTACAACACTTGAAAAACGAACCATGTTACACATGTATATAGCTGGAAGTATTCTGTGGCTGCAACACTTAAATTGATCAAACATTCATCTTTGACTTTTAGCAGCAGCCTTTTTTTTCTTTAAATGATACTAAACCCTGTAGCGGCGCGGTGGTCATCACTCACAGGAAACGCCAAGCAGCAGCGAGAGGTTGGGGTCTCGGCCCTGTGACCGCTGGGTCAGGACGTTGCAGAGGGAGCGCAGGTCGCAGAGGCATGAGGCCATCTCCCCGTGAAGACGCTGGGTGAGGCGGTCCCCGGGCGGCCGCAGCGAGGACGACGTCCGGTCCAGGTTCACCTTCTCCGAGTCCTCCAGACGCTCATGGAGGGTCAGGTTCTGCTCCGTTAGTTCCTGGTTCTGGGCCGACAGYTGGGAATACACAGAAAACACACCGTTAGGAATGACAGAAATAGGCAACATATTCAACTCATAGTTCTTCCTACACCTAAAAATAGTTGGGTGCTGGAGAATCGTCATAGATACAGCGTGTAAAATATATATATTTTTTTACAGTTACAGCACTCCAAAGGTTCAATTTCCATACTTATGTGCATGGTTAATGAATAAGTATTGAACCTGTTGTCCAGTTCATCATTTTATGCATTAGGACAGAACATGAGCTCTGGAGGTTCTCAAGACAATTCCACTCAGAACATGGAACAGAGCATTATTTCCAGTAGCGGTGTAGTCCTGTCCTAGCATCTCACCTCCTTCATGGCTGTGTGGAGCTGGAGCAAACCCTGCTCTTTAGAACAAACCTCCTCTCTCAGAGCATGGGAGCTGCTCTCCTCCTGAGACACCTGCTCCTCCAGGGTCTACACACACACACACACACACACACACACCAGAGGTTGGATATGGGTTAGGCATGGCTAGTAAGACCATATAGGTTACTAATAGAGGTATCATCCAAGGTGTAAACAGATTCAATTCGTATCACGTACTACGATCTGGGTGCCCAGTTTCGTCATCATCCTCAGCTGCTTCTCTATGACCTGGAGAAAGAGAGAAGAACRGAACGTTTTAGAACCAGCACTAGACGACAACCACAAAAAGCAGCGCAACATTTCAGAATGTAAGGTACCGGTGAAATGTCCAATGTAAAAGCTGAAGTAGGCCAAGAAAGAAGGAACAAGATGAAAAGACTGGCCTTTTTAAGTCTCTGCTGTTCTTCTCTCAGGCTGCTGTTCTCCCCTCTGAGTTTCTCTACATCCAGGGAGGGTAACCTTGCCCCGTCCTCCAGGCCCTCCTGCACCCGCTCTTGTAAACTGACACACACAAAACTAATTACCAAAACAGGTCATTATACAAACAAAGTAGGTTATACGAATATGCATGYATGTTAAAATGAGTACGTGTGTACACCTGGTATGCGATCATGTCAGAATGAGTGTATAGCTGTGTGTGTGTGTGTGTACCTGGTGACAGTGGTGAGCAGCTCCCTCTCCCTGCGTCTCTGCTCCTCCAGCTGGGTGTCCTTCTCCCGGGTGTGTGAGCGAGCCTCCTCCAGACACACCTCCAGCTCTCTGACCCGGCCCTGCAGCTGGAACGCCCGCTGCTCCACCTCCTTCAGCTAAAAATCGCACACAACACACGCTGCGAATATCAGAAGATTTCTACATCTTATTAATGTGATTCCTGAGACAGTGAACGCGATCGCCAGTCAGCAATAAAAAGACGACCTGGGACGTGGCCGTAGAAGCATCCAGTCATTTTGACGAGGTAGGACGTAGTTGTATCGAGCGAGATTAAGGTATGTGTGTGTGTAATGCAGTCTGTGCTGGTTTTCACCTGTTTGCTCTGGCCCTGGTAGTCCTCCATAGTGGGCAGGTCAGCGAGGTAGCGCTCCAGAGTCTCGATGCGCTGCTGCTTCTCTCGGTTCTGCTCTGCCTCCTTCTGGCACTTCTTCTTCAGGCTGTTGATGTGCTTGTCCCGGTTGCGAATCTACACACACACACACACAACGTCAAGTACGGAATAACGGTCACATTTTTATAAATAGAAAAATTCCCGACTGCAACACCACACACACCCACCCAGTTATTAAGTCACATGAAATAACTGTCACGTTGTGTAATTCGAAAAGGGAATCAGTTTATATAATTAGCAACTGGACTATCAATGTAGCAGTGGGATGTTGTGGCCCGACGCTCAGCTTCTCACCCTCTCCTCCTGCTTCTTCATCTCCTCGGCGTGCCTCTCGCYRGTCTCCCTCAGCGCATCRTTCAGRCGCCGCGTCTCCGCMTCCACGGCACCGAGGCGGCGCTCTGCCTCYTCSTGGGCGGCGCAGTCACCGCGCTCTGCAAACTGGGCCCGTAGGAAGGCGTTCTCCCTCTGAGCCTCCTGGAAGACACACAGGAAAGACTTCGAGGTCATCCGTGGTCGTGCAGTATCAGCTCCTGAAGTCTGTGTGTGGCTCTGGATAAGAGAGATGAAAAATGCGAAAGAACGTGCGAGTGTGTTCAGCTCACCTGCAGACGGAGCAGACACATGTCGCCGTACGGAGCGCCGCGGCCGAGCAGGGCGCCGTGGACTTGCAGCTCGCTCTCCCGCAGCTCCAGCTGAGACATCTGCTGCTTCTGTCTACAACAACACAGCCCAGAGTGAACCCCAGTGACATGGTCAGATACAACGAACGGGCAGTATCAGTGTGTGTGTGGTAAGTGTATAGAAAATATTTTGCTTTTCTGGGTAGGGAATTAGATATCCCTTACCCCAGGACACTTTAAAGGAGCGTCTTCATGGATCAGGGCTTATTTTCAGCCTACCCAAGGCTCTGAAGGCGTGCTACGCCAGAACGTAAGCCAGTTTGCTCCCCCCCCCCAAAAACAGATCTATGCACGCACTTTTTCCCTTTTATTCCTGGACAGTCACCAGTTGAAGTGTCCTGGGGTAAGGAATMMTTTCTTGGGATTACCGCGCAGTCGCGCACCTGGTTCTTTTGTTCAAGCAGCGCCGGAGTGAGTTTGGTTACCATTTCAATCTGAGGTAATAGGTGTGTACCTCTCTATGGCGAGCTGCTTCTCCTTCAGAATGCTCTCGTTGGCTTTGATCACCTYGTCCCACTTCCTGGTCTCTGGTGGCATGGAGGGGGTGGAGTAGAGAGCCGGGTACTGGCCCACTCCAGCAGTCATCATCTGCRCAAACACACAACGTATTGGACATGCCYGACTCAACTATAAACAACACCGAACAGCTTTATCACCAAGGAGGCCATCTTCTCTAAATTTGGCAACATTCAACCACTTTCCTCACTTAAAATGTTTTCCGTTGTCCTAACATTGGCATTTTGAGCAGGTCTAATGTTGAGAACTACATGTGTACTCCAGAGTGAAATGGGGTCAGTCAACGCTAGCTGTTCTTTGGTCCAAATGCTCAGCTCACCTGCATCTGCTCCACTTGCATGCGGAGACTCTCCAGCTGCTGCTTGTGCTGCTGTTGCCAGCTGGGCARCTCGCTGCATCTCTCCTGCAGCATGGGTTCATAGGCCTTGGCCTCCCTCAGCAGAGCCTGGGTCTGCAGATACAGAGAGCYGGGGTACACACCTGCTGACCCAGGCCCAGTTCCACCTGGCTGGCTGCTCCTCTGGCTGTAGGGGTCTGGAGCGCCGGGGACCCCCGGCCTTGTCTCGGGGAGAGCCTTGTACGAGTGCTCCATGGCACCCCTGTAGGCCTCCCTGTTGCCCTCGGGAGTCTCCCCCAGACTGGTCATCTGGAGCCTGAGTCGGAYGTCGGGGCAATAGCCTGCCAGCAGAGCAGATTGGTTCATTGTGGGCTCCATGGTGGGCATGTCRAACCTCTGGCCCTCATCCATGCAAGAGTGGTCCCCCGAGGGGAACAGAGAGTGGTCTAGTCCGTTCACRAGGCTGCGGTAGCGGCTCAGGCAGTCCGGCTTGGGCCCGGTGGGGTCGGCAYGCCCCGCGCCGCCTTGTGCCATGTCCAGGTTGGGTGAAGAGGCTGATTTGGAGAGRGAGGACGACTTCGAGTTGGAGGTTCCACCGGAGGTTCGGGAGCCCGAGGAGGCAGAAGCCTGGGAATCTTCCTGGGAACAGGGCCGGGGATTGGAGGCCGGTGGTCCGGCCGTGGAAGGCATGACATGGGCAGTGGGGATGGGAATCGGACTGCGGATGGGCTGGAACGAGGGGCTGCTGCTGGAACTGCACAAATCTGGGAGGGGTAAGAGAAAGGAACTGTTAGAGTTGGGCACGAATTTGAAGCAGCATTCATTTAGTAACAATAAAAAGGTACTTTGCTTTCACTGGGAAGTGGTGAWCAAAAACTGCCGCTCAGGTGGAATTGAATTCAGTGAATGGCCTTGAAAACAGAGTACAGCTATTCCTTTCTCCAAACAATCTCTGGCTTAAGATTCCTTTACAGAGAGTTGGCATGGTGTACRTACCCAACACCAGCCACACTATTTTCAGACGGTGTGTAGTATGCTTCATATCACCGTGACTGGGGTMAGTGGGTGGCCCAGGTGACACCACTAGTACTGACTGATCTGGTAAGTAGACCTTAGCCACTAGAACATGCGTCTTAGGGAATGTCCCTGGTCCATTCCAATGCATTTTTAAAAAGGGCAGTGTAATTCAAATAAATCTTAACAAGACAGTCATGTTTGCTTTTATTCATTGCCGACAGAAAAGACCATTCATTCACGAACCTCCTTACCACATGCAAGAACAGACAGGCAAATAGCCTAACCTCAGATCATTAGACTACACACCAAAGAAGCACCTCATTTTGATTGTGTCATAATGGCCACAAAGCTACATTTTGAAATGGAAACCGTTAGACACATCAGTTTTCAAATTAAGAAACCTCTGCGTTTAAAGCACTGGAAACTAGTAAAAAAACAACAACAACTAGGCCTGTGTGACAGCTAACAGCAGACCCCATACACAAGCCCTACTTCATTACAGCTATTTAAAGAGAAACCGACAGAGCACTGCTCACCTGGCACTCAGTCCGACACTGGGAGAACCGTGTTATTAGACGTGACATTTTTTAACAGCCCAGCGGAAGGGGTGAGCTGCAGCAGCAAGATGTTTAATGCTGTTGCCGAATTCCTTCCAATGCATTTTTTTTCTGGAGGCTCGAAGGTTCTAGGCTGACAGCAGTGTAGTGTCGAAGGCAGGAAGGCCTTGTTCCTTTCAGGGAACATTGTCCTAGAGAATAACCAAGCCAGGTTGCCCTGTACAGAGCAATCACACACAAACAGACACAGGCAGGAAAGGTTAGGGGTATTTATAGCCCCACTCTCAGGTTACAGAGTGATCTGTGCTGGCTGCTTATTTAAGCRCCTAGCCCTCTCCCACCGTCCCRTGCACGTCACATGAGTACACCCCAAAAGCGAGACTAAAAACAATGAGAGGGAGGCTAAAAACATCCCCCCAAAATGGCGCGTCTCATTTTGGACAGAGCCGTGCTTAGGAAAGGCATTGGAAAATAACAAATTAGTTAGCACACAACGGGAAGGAACTGGCAAAGACAGAGGCTCTTCCAGTGAAAACATTCTTCAAATTAAAATGTTCAGGTGCCCTCGATGCTCGACTGATTCATGAGTCTGTCTGGCTAGGACAAGTCCAAACAGCTCTGACGCTTTGAGGGAGAACAAACTAGGCCTACGTGGAATTGAAGTTGAGAGTTAATTCTCCAGCAGGTAATGGTTTATAAGCTCACTCAAAACCTAACTCGGCAAATATATGCTACTCCAGCAGTACTCGGAATAACTGTGACCAAAACATAAATGCATCACAAATAGAAATACACAGTTGGAAAGTAGGATACAATCAGGTGCATTCAAAGACCCAACAACTTCATCCAGGGCCCCAAAAACAAACCATGAAGGATGACCTGTCCGACTGACCTTTGAACTCTCTGACACTACACTATGTCCACACTGACCCTTTCCTTTGACGGTTTAGAATGGAGTAAGGGAGTTGAAGGGGTCAATACTCATGTTGCTAAGCACTGTTATCRGTTACAGCATGGGTGTATCAGCGGCACTAGCTTGCTTGACAGTTGGGCCCAAATAGAAGCGTCTCGTTAAATGCAATTCTCCTTTTAGTGTTTAATTGTGAATGCAGATGGCATGGCGTTATTACAATAGTTTAATGGACTCACGCCCAATTATTAAAAAAAAAAAAAACTAGAGACTCACAAATAGGCTTACCACAGGCAAACACACACAGACATRCCAATAAAGCACTCCAGTCTCACCTTCACTTGGGCATACGGACAGTACATACACCTCCAGTCCTAGTACTTCCCAAATTATGTTCTAATTTAAACCCCATCGGGTGCAGCTAATCTGTGAKCATTACATGCATCACTCAGCAAAGAAGAAAGGGGCAAGGGTTCAGAGTTTCCATTTAGCCGTCCAGTCCTAGCATTCCACCCCCCAAACCCCCAATTAGGTTGGCAGAGCCACCTGGTAAAGGAATGTAATMTACCCTCGTAAATCTCCTGAGCATCCAAGGATCATGAGCACATCACCCTGCCTATAAATAGGCTATACGCAACAACATAGAGGATGCTGACCTCCGACCCCTTGTTCCAAACTTAACAGTCACAGAGAGAAAACAGCAACCTGCTGTGGATTTCTCCTTTTCATTCACATCGACTGCTCTKAAGTTGATATGGTAGGTAGGGCGGCAGGTACCCTAGCGGTTAAGAGTGTTGGACCAGTAACCTAAAGGCCACTGGTTCGAATCCCCCAGMCAAATTGTTCCTGTAAGTCGCTCTGGGTAAGAGMGTCTGCTGAATGACTTAAATGAAAGTCCGGAGAGTCACACATACCTTGAGATTTTGGGCTTATCTGACGACGGCATTGCGATTAGGCCAACAAACATGATAATCGCCTCATACACCTGATGATTGTTTTCCAACTCTCTGAATGTCTGGCATCTCTGAAACTAAGGCATTTCAAATTGATATTCACAGAGGCCGATCTGAACAAAAAAGGTAACTTTTATAACACATTTAACAYGTGAGCTAGTCAGCCATCAGCAGTGTAACTAACATTACTCACCACCGTGAACATAGAGAACAGTTTGTACGGCTGTGTGAGGGGTGTGTTTCAGAACTGAGCTATACGACATGTTGCATAATAAGCATGGGTGYTGTGGTAGTACCCGCCAGGAAGTCAGAGCAGGGGGGGAACGTTCTCACCTTCTGTGCTGTCAGATGGGGTGGCGCCTAGCCCCGTGTCCCCACTGTCCGCTGTCCCAGGCCGGCGGCCAAAGTGGCTCTGGAACTTCTCAGACACAGCTGGCGTCTGCCACTCCATGTCAGGAAACCCAGCTGGAACGCATACATGATGTGTGAAAAGCACAACCAACATCCGCAAGGTGACACTAATAGCATCCCCCCCCTTCATTTTGATGAGGCTAAAGGCGCCCGCACAGCTACATAGGTTCTGTTTGCTCCAAGCAGAACTTGGTTAGGCTAAATGACAATGTGTTCTCATACTCCCTAAAGACCTCTGCTTAAAAAAAAACAAAAAAAACGAGAAGGCAAAATTGTTGTTTGTCCCACTTGAGCCACCGTAGCAACATTTCCAGAAACCCTTCCTCAAAATAGTCTTTATTAAATCTAAGATAAATCAAGAAAACTGTCATTTGTTTTGACGTTTTTGCCGAGGACATCTTAGTTATGCATTTCTTTTGTGGGGTGCAGTATTTCTCAARTGAATTCTTGCTACCAAACTTGAACTTGMCTCAAGAAAAAAATGTAGTGTGCACGAACAGCYGGAAAAAACCTGCCAAAGACCAAAATGTCATAATATAGGCGCAAACTGTTTAGACTGGGAAGCTTTACCTGTCAGCTTAGACTCCAGGTATCTCTGTGAGGTGGTCATTCCACTCATGTCATCTGTCAAGAAAAGAGAGTGATAATATGAACATCTGTGTGAAGTTCTGGGCCACATTCAGTTGCAGATAGAAATGCCATWAATAGAGCCAACATGACTCCTTGTTCTACATGTTGGAGATGCATGTTTGTTCTACATAACATATTTATATCTGGATGTTTCAAAACGTTGTGTCCTGCTGAACCTGTTCCTTGAGTGGACAAATGTTCTAGCCCTAGAGCAATGTGATGTGCAGAACAGTGAGAGAAAAGTATAGGAAGGAACAAAACACAAGCCCTTCCCTCCCCCTTGTTATATAATATCACAGCAATTGCTCAAGAGACTACAAAGTAGAGCCACAGCAACATCAGGAATTTCAGTGAGTATTTCTGGGCAGACGCAGATCAACTGTGMTGGCAAGAACACTCACCTCGAAATTACATAACGGGGGCTTGAGTGGTTTAATGGAGGGGTGTGAGAGAGTCTAAACTGAATTTAAGAGCTAATTAGCTAACTCTAATTAAGTTCGCCACACAGATCTCGCTTTCTATCTACCTAGATATAGCTTATGCCAGTTAGATATTGGTCTATTGGTTAGCTAAATAACGTTACATACCGAACACGGTCAGTGCTATCCGGGATCCTTGGGACGTGCATACACTAAACCCTACCTTAACCATTGTAAAATGTTAACTTCAATGGGGGGAAAGAATAGCATGGACACTAACTAGATAGTTAACTACCTACTGTTACCTACCTAACGCAACTGTAATATAAAGTCGATGGCTAGCTAACTTAAATGTATATTGTGCTTTAACTTTTTATTAAACAAGCTAGCTAGATAAGCTAGTAGGCTGTATAGCCTAGCAAATATTAGCTAGCCAGCTCAATACAAAATCGAACAACGTTAGTTAGCTAAATTGCGTTAATGACATAACATTAACCATCAGTAACGTTAGCAACACATAGTGACAGCGTAACAGAACTTCGTCACCTAAACCTACCTTTTCTGCAATACTTGAAAATGAACTCCTTGAGTGTGCCGAGATTAGTACATGTGTAATTTCGGGTCAAGAATTSGTTCTCCTCTGCCAGCTGCTGTTCTAGAGTTTAGCTAGCTAACCGTCTCTGATTTGACTCAAACAACACTACAAGCTGCTAGCAACTTCAGAGTCCTGCCCATTTTAAAATAGAAGGGAAACATGGGAACGTTCCATTTGTCAGGCGTAGTCCGTTGATCTGATTATGATAGAATTGGTAGATTGTGCAGTAGAATTATTGAACATAGAGCAAACAAACGTAATTTATTGTCTTGAGACTCAAGTAAATTACAACATAAGTCATTTCTGTGTCTTTGTAGCATTGTGGGCCTGAGAAACATACGCATATAAACATTTCAGAAAGAACAAAACGAATTTATGCATTTGACTCTGAGTGAGTGATACTTTTTACTTGTGTTATCTATTGGATTACACTTGCCATCCGTTTACAAGAATTAGATTGGCATTTAAAGCAATTATCTCAAATAAACTTTTGGCATAAAACACAGTAGACTATTTAGCATTTGGAGGACATGTCAGTCACAGTGTTGACTTATTATCAGTCACTGCAGAACAGTAGTTAAGATTTCACAGTCCGGGAGCTAGTCTTGTTCACTTTGGCATACAGTGGTGAACGTCTTGATGAGTTCGAGCAAACTTTGGTTTTGTTGACTTCGGCATAGACAGGGAACGGAACTTCCCCCTTTTCATCTACCTCCTCCAGGTGGTTGCTGCCGTCTGCTGTCTGTTGTTGAGAAGCCTTGTTGTCTGTAGTGGGCCATGGATTACAAACCTCTGTGGCGACAACGTCATACACTACGGACCCAGTGTAGCTGCTGTGTCGTCGGACACTGGTCTTCTCCATCTCAGGTAAGGGAGGCAACTGCCTCAAACCCTTCTTCACCGGCCTTGGGGTGTCCTGTCCTGGGAAAGACCCTGCATAGAGTGAAACATAAACAGTGAGCTGAGTGTGATGTGGGGAAATATGTCCAACTCCAAGTGTGATGAACAACTGACTCTGACCTCTGTGTTCTCTTTGGGACAGGGTTGACTTTCTTTTTGAGGATGCTGGTCCAATGATGTTCTTCCTTAGTTCTGAGGTCCTGACCTCAATTGAATCTGGGGGCTGCAATGAGCAATCATATACTATCAGCAGAGGGAGCCATTGGTTTCAGTTCAGTTTGATTATTCCATACATTTGAATTCCAGCTTTACATTAAGTTGTACTATTTTCTGGAGCAGGACATCCACAAACAACAGTCAATGGTAATGTAAATGAATTGGTAAGGTGAATGGTACATTCCCAGGTATTTTGTACACTGACCCTTTCACCAGAGATCGGTCCCATTTCAGCCAATGACAACCTGGACGTCTTTCTACTAATGGAAGAATGCAGACAGGATGTCAGCAATACCTAAAAGAAATGCTCATAAAGGGCCATAATACAGGAAGAAGTATTACCTTTTTGAACGGATCGCACATATCATTGATACTATGGGAAGCAGAAGGGATAGAAGACACAGACTCCACTGCACTGGTGACAATAGTCTCCACACAGTCTCCAGAACCATGGCATTGACTTCCTGACATACACAGAAGAAGAAAAAAGCACACTTAGTTCCAAGTTTCAGTTTATGGCACAACAAATCAATCATTGAATTGGAGGCGGAGAGTGCTGCCTGGGTGAAAACAGGTGTACAAAACATTTTGAAGGTAGTCTTTGGATGACTCATGATAAAATGTTCATATTTGAAGAAATACCATGTCACTCCTCATTTTTGATGTAAGTTAATGCCTTTATGATCTTGTCATGTCCACAAGGATAATTAAAACCACATACGTACGCGTTTTGGCTGCTATGCCTTCTTCAGAGTGTGTAGAAGAAGCCTCTGTGCCAAGCTTTGCCAAGGGTTAAATCACACATTCAGAATTTCTCTAAGAAGTTGAACATCCATAGAATGGGTGCTTACCCWTGGATGCCTGTCTCCAGCTTGTGAACTGAACACTTTGCCTCACCAAGACAGACCGTCAGCTGTAATAAATATAAGCTGCAAAGAAGTTTGGGGAAATTCAGCACTACCTCTTTGGTTGTTATGTTAATTGCACAGCAGCAAGGTTCACCTGTGACTTCCGCGAAGCTGAGTTCTTTGCTTCTCTATTTCAAAAAGTCAATACTCTAAAACAGCTTCCTCTCCTCATCTGCACTGATCTGATATCATAATGTTGATACAACGGTGAGCACTGGTGAATGTCTGCAGGGGCTTTCCACTTTATGAGACGATTGTCCATGCCACTGGACCAGTCTCACTGACATACAGTGATATCATGATTGAGAGTAATGAAATACCATTTCAAATCAAATCAAAGTTTATTTGACACGTGTGCCGAATACAACAGGTGTAGTAGACCTTACAGTGAAATGCTTACTTACAGTGTGATTTTTAAGTAAAAAATAGGTATTAAGTGAACAGTAGATAAGTAAAGAAATAAAAGCAACAGTAAAAAGACAGTGAAAAAKAACTGTAGCGAGGCTATATACAGGCACCAGTTAGTCGGGCTAATTAGGTAGTATGTACATGTAGGTATGGTTAAAGTGACTATGCATATATGATTAACAGAGAGTAGCAGTAGTGTAAAAGAGGTGTTGGCGGGACACAATGCAGATAGTCCAGGTAGTCATTGTGTGGGGGCACCGGTTAGTCGGGCTAATTAAGGTAGTATGTACATGAATGTATAGTTAAAGTGACTATGTATATATGATAAACAGAGAGTAGCAGCAGCGTAAATGAGGGGTTGGTGGGGGGGCAATGCAAATAGTCTGGGTAGCCATTTGATTACTTGTTCAGGAGTCTTATGGCTTGGGGGTAAAAACTGTTGAGAAGCCTTTTGGTCCTAGACTTGGTGCTCCGGTACCGCTTGTCATGCGGTAGTAGAGAGAACATTCTATGACTGGGGTGGGTGGAGTCTTGGACAATTTTTAGGGCTTTCCTCTGACACCGCCTGTTGTAGAGGTCCTGGATGGCAGGCAGCTTAGTCCCAGTGATGTACTGGGCCGTACGCACTACCCTCTGTAGTGCCTTGCGGTCAGAGGCCGAGCAGTTGCCGTACCAGGCAGTGATGCAACCAGTCAGGATGCTCTCGATGTTGCAGCTGTAGAACCTTTTGAGGATCTGAGGACCCATGCCAAATCTTTTTAGTTTCCTGAGGGGGGGATAGGCTTTGTTGTGACCTCTTCACGACTGTCTTGATACATTTATATATCCTGATTTACATTTACATATGTATCAGGATATATCTATTATTTTATGAATTATTTCAGGATTAATTTATTATTAATTCATTATTTTGTCCCACAGGCCACACTCCTTCATACATCTCACCAGGAAAACAGTGCTGAATGTCATTGCTGATCTCATATTGCATTAGGTTAATAAGTAGAAAAATACAGACATGGATAAAGTATCCAATTTTCATACTTGAGTAAAAGTAAAGATACCTTAATAGAAAAGTAAAAGTCACACAGTAAAATACTACTTGAGTAAAAGTCTAAGTATTTGGTTTTAAATATACTAAAGTATCAAAAGTAAATGTAATTGCTAAAATATACTTAAGTATCAAAAGTAAAAGTATAAATAATGTCAAATTCCTTATATTAAGCAAACCAGATGTACAATGTTCATGATTTTTAAAATGTACAGATAGACAGGTGCACTCAAACACTTAACATCATTTACAAATTAAGCATTTGTGTTTAGCCAGTCCACCAGATCAGAGGCAGTAGGAATAACCAGGGATGTTTTTCTGTCCTGCTAAGCATTCAAAATGTAACAAGTACTTTTGCTTGACAGGGAAAATGTATGGAGTAAAAAGTACATAATTTTCATTATGAATGTAGTGAAGTAAAAGTAAAAGATGTMAAMAATATAAATGGTAAAGTACAAATATCCCCCCCAAAATACTTAAGTAGTACTTTAAAGTATTTTTACTTAAATACTTTACACCACTTGCGAAAAAAAAAAAAACATGCAAAGGATTTTTGCAACTTTTTAATTTGTGGAATTGACCTGTCACTCAACAGTACAGTCGTGCGACGAAGAAAAACAGCGGGGCAATTCACAGAGTGGTGTACTCATAATTTTCTTCCTAAAATTCATATCCAAAGGCTAGTTCACGTCAGCTATTTCACGTAAGGGTAGTGGGAGGGTTCAGTCAGTTGATAAACCCATGTAAGTAAGCATTGACAGTCAACACTTGTAAATTCTTACCAAAATATGTCATATGTAGCGCTCTTGTTACAGTTTGACTTTCATTGGTAAGGAGTAGCTAAAGTGCTAGATAGAGAACTAGAGCATAGAGAATTCCCTGTTTCTTGACTAAATAATCTCACGTTAGCTCAGGTAGCTAGCTACTGTAGCTCAGACAGTAACTGGCTGGATAGCTGGCTCTATCGTTATCTGGAAACTTGGGCAAAGATTTGTAACGATTTCGAATTGAAGCCCAGACGACACAGGTACAACGCTTTTTTTTAGGGAATGCTAGAAATATCTAGTTAAGATGACGGAGCTGTATCTGTATGTCTGTATTTTTGGGAGGCCAACCTAGACTGCTGTCACTGTGCGTATACGGCTTGTTGTTATTGGCTATTGGTAGCTAGCTTCCCAGCAGCTAATCCAGYTAGCTACTGTTAACGTTAATTGGCTAATGTAAACATCACCAGTCGCAATGGCTAGTATTAGGAAGGAATTTTGTGTACATAGCTGTCTGAAGACCACCGCTTGGCTAGTTTAGATATAACCAGTTGTTGTTCTAGTTAGCTAACAGTTATGTTTCAGTATTTAAACCTCAAACACTTGGGAACCCCTCATCAATTTAGGTGTAAATTACTCCAGTGTCCATTGACTGATGTACCTAGTAGAGAAACAAACATCGATGTTTGCACATTAATTATATTTGTTCATTGTGTGTTGTCCGTTCTATTCTATTTCTCAAATTGCAGCCCATTCCCAGAGACTGTGCAGATGCCATCTGACCTTTGACCCTCGGACCCTGCACCTCTAGTCCGTGCTCTATGACTTGCTGTGAGGCCATGTCTGCTGTGAACATCACCAGAGACATCCTGCACAGGCAGATCAGGGTGAGTCCAATGTTTTAAGCCTGTTTTTATGAAATAAACAAACTGCCCTAACTAATTCCCACAGAATTGAACATTTTCATATTTTCATTTCAGGATACATGAGCAAAATCAACAACTCTGAAATGCAATCTGCATTACAATCTATTCAATAATGAACACTACTATTCACTGAAATGCTTTAATTATGTTGGATAGAGTGAGACAGGACATTTTGGGGAGAGACAGGTGATGTTTTGCCTTAATGTCTGCAGGACAAGAGAGCATTGGGCTTCCAAAGGCAGTATCATGTCACAGACCCCTTCATCAGTAGACTTGGACTGGAGGCAGAGTTGCAGGTGATGTGTGTGTGTTGTTGTGTGTGTGTGTGTGTGTGTGTGTTACTGCACACATACAACATTAATGCCTTTGCCAATCTGACAGCCTGTATCTGTTGTGTCAACAGGGCCACACTGGGTGTGTGAACTGCCTGGAATGGAACGAACAGGGAGAGTAAGTCCTGAGCTGAAACCAGGGTTCTATTTAAATGACCATATTTAACACTTCTACATTTATGTTGGCCTATCTGTAATGTTTACTCTTGTTCTATGTAGTCTGCTGGCATCGGGCTCAGATGACCAACATTGCATCATCTGGGACCCCTTCAAACACAAGAAGCTCACCACTATGCACACAGGGCATGCRGCAAACATCTTCTCTGTGAAGGTAAAAACAGAAACTGCTTGATGGGAAAGTCTGTGTGTAGAAATTAAGCTTCTTTCTTATTTTATCCTCTCCCTTTTTCCCGTCCCCCACTTGCAGTTTCTCCCTCACTCAGGTGACCGTATCCTCGTGACGGGTGCAGCGGACACCAAGGTTCACGTGCACGACGTGTCGGTCAAGGAGACCATCCACATGTTCTCTGACCACACCAACCGCGTCAAGCGCATTGCTACGGCCCCCATGTGGCCTAACACCTTCTGGAGTGCTGCGGAGGACGGCATCATCAGGTCAGAGCCCCAGTAGCTAGCTAACCATTGGAGCATCCTTGTCGCATCCAAAGATGTTCATTGGTTAAGGTGACACTGTGTCAGATACATTGTCAGATGCATCATGTCATTTCTACTGGCTTGTAGTAGAATATCGAAGGTGAAAAGATGACATGAAACAGTAAGGTTGGAATGGAAGTATTATGCCATGAGCCCCTTTCTTACCTCAAGCTGTTCCCTACCAGTTCCTTGGCTCTCCCAGGGACTTCTTCTCTGTGGCCACATGCCTCCAGCAGCACTTCCATCACACACTGTCTTGGAGGTTAATGTATCTCCAGAGAATACCCTTTAACTACCCTTCAAAGCTCAGGTGTGCAGTGGGCATTGGGGGACTACTGCAGATGGGTGGTTGGCTTCAGGCTATGGTTCCCATAAGGGGGTCAGCTCAGACACAGGAAGTTAATGATGGGGGGGGGCTTTAGTATTTTACTCTACAGTACGTCACTGCCTGACTGCCTGCTGCCTGACTGCCTCCCTGCTGCTTATGACTCAAAGGGCCAATGTTGCAATCGTGGCTTGTGTTTTTGTTTTTGACTAACCGAGCCAGTAGTCTACAACCTCAAAATATGTCTCCCACGTACAGAGTATAGTAGTTAGTAGTTTCTTTTTGAGCAAGCTGGCTTTGGACACAAATTGCAGTTTTAATTAAACCTTGCAATTAAACCTTGCAAAAGTCTAGTATTTGAGTAGAATTCATAACAAACAATATTTTAAAGAGCTTAGTTCTGACTCTCTGGAGATGATTGATGTCCTCATGATGTGCTTTCTTCTACTACTATTTTAGGCAATATGACCTGAGGGAGAGCAGTAAGCGTTCAGAAGTGCTCATCGACCTGACGGAATACTGTGGTCAGCTGGTGGAGGCCAAGTGTTTGGCTGTGAACCCGCAAAATAATAACTACCTAGCAGTGGGGGCCAACGGGCCCTTTGTACGCCTCTATGACATGCGCATGATCCACAACCACAGGTGTGTAGTAGTCAGGCTCGAATCCTAACTTGAGATCGATGCATGTGACTCATGTTTCCATTGACCTGAAAGTCCAAGTCATCTCAAGTCTGAAGTTAGGATTTAGCTCTCACTGCCTGACTGTCAAATTAGAGTTTAATTGAATAGTTATAATTTCATATCACGTAAGGAATATGCACGACTATTGGATAGAACGTCTAATGTGTCTCCCTACTACTCTGGGCTATCATCAGTCATACCGATGTTATTTTCTCAGCTTTGAGACTTCTTATATACACAGATGGAGCATGATTTGTTAATCATTTATGTTTCTCTCCTCCACTTCCATTCACAGGAAGTCTGCGAGTCAGAGCACATCGGCAGGAGTGCACACGTTCTGCGACAGGCAGAAGCCCATCCCAGACGGAGCGGGGCAGTATTATGTCGCAGGTGTGTGTGTGTGGGATCGTATGGTTTGGCTTATTGCACCAAATGTATTTTTAAAAAAAACCTGTTGTGAACACTTTCTATGAAGCCCATACAGTATCTACAATGTATTATAAACAGTAAAAACACACATGGACAATGTGTGGGTTATAACACAGTCATTTGCACTAAATGGAACTAAACTAGTGGGACAGGTAAGGTGATTCTGTATGCCTCTCACCCAACTTCTTCTCCTTGATCCGTTACCTCAGGGCACCTGCCAGTGAAGCTCCCTGACTACAATAACCGCCTGAGGGTCCTAGTGGCCACCTACGTCACCTTCAGCCCCGACGGCACCGAGCTGCTAGTTAACATGGGAGGAGAACAGGTAAGACTGCTTCCTAGAAGAGGAAACGTCCTAGAAGTTAAAACCTCCAGGTCAAGCTCACTAGGCAAAAATCCATCTCTTTCTCAGATTGTCAGGTTTGAATTCCAACAAGCATAGTACTTTAACTCTCAAACCAAATCATTAAAGTTCATGATTACCTGTGGTTGGTTCAAAAGGGTAACTTGTGTTTTCGCTTGTCTGCAGGTGTATCTATTTGACTTGACGTTCAAACAGAAGCCGTACACCTATCTGCTTCCCAAAAAGTGCCAAATAACAGGTATAACTATGGAAATAGCCCAAAGCTTACTACAGTATTTGGTCATTAAAATGACATATACAGAATGTATTATTTATGACCAATGGAGGGGTGCAGTTGCTCGCTGAAACTTTGCCCATAGTTTATATACAGATCTGGGCATTAAAAAGTGAATTCTTCAAAATGCCTTGCAGCAGCAATCTATATCAAGGTACATTGTCTATGTGACAAATTACTCTCTCGCAGGGTGACATCAACCACCAAGGTCATTATCAATCACTTGACAATGATGTAACCATGTAATAAAATGCATTTTTGAAAAATGTTCCTGTCGGTGCAGTTAMATCCACTTTGCGGCAAATGTTCTTTACTGTGCTGCAGTATAACTTTGTAATGCCCAGAACTGTATGGGGATTTCTAAAATCTTGATATCCCAACAGATGTTCAGAATGGAAAGACAACCAACGGTGTGTCAAATGGAATTCACTTGCCAGCCAGCCGACTTCGATTCACAGAAAGCCAAGTTTTCTCTGGGTAATCTTTTTCTCGTGTTTGATTTTAATCGTTCTTTTTCACCCACATGTTACATTTAGCAACAGCCTAGCCCCAGTGTATTTATAGAAACACTACCGTATGGGGCGGGGGGGTGACATCCCTAGTTTCTCTCTTATCACTTTCTCATCTCGTCCTCATCTTTCTTCCCTAGTTCTGGCGAGCTGCCGCCTCACTTGGAGCGGATAAAGCAGCAGGCCAATGAGGCGTTTGCGCGGCAGCAGTGGACGCAGGCCATCCAGTTCTACAGTCTGGGCATCCACGAGGCCAGCCACAACGCCATGCTGTATGGGAACCGCGCTGCCGCCTACATGAAGCGCAAGTGGTAAGGCAGCTTTTTCGACCTAGAGCCCGAGCTAACCCATTAGCCTTGTTTACTCTCCTTCTGTGTTTCTCCGGTTACAGAACATGGTCATGTTCAGTAGGGCATACTGTAGCAAAATGTTTCGCAACGAAAAACAAAAACACTTTGAGTTCAGATATAACGTCCTTGTTTCATCACGTTTAAAGCGGTTTACCACTATGCTGGTACATGTGTGTGTGTGTGACTGTGTGGTATTTACTGTTGTGTGTGTGTGATGTGTTCTCTCTCTCCCCCAGGGACGGTGACCACTATGATGCGCTGAGGGATTGTCTGAAAGCCCTGTCCCTCAACCCTGGGCACCTGAAGGCCCACTTCCGGCTGGCACGCTGCCTCTTTGAGCTGAAGTACGTGGCCGAGGCTCTGGAGTGCTTGGATGACTTCAAGGTGAAGTTCCCTGAGCAAGCCCACAGCAGCGCCTGCGACGCCCTAGATAAGGATATCAAGGCCGCCCTCTTCTCCAAGATGGACTCTGGTGAGAAGGGTGATGTTGGGTTGGGTGATGAGAAGGGTGATGTTGGGTTGGGTAATCGTCTGTTTCCCCCCACAAATAAAGTGTGATTTTGGCTGACCTCTGACTTCACCATCACCTTTCCACATTGACTTACAATATGTGTTTTTATATGATGTTGATTCAATTCAAAATACCTTATGTATTCCACAAGGGCAATTGTGCAAATGAATACAGTACGGATATTTTTTTGTTTATTTCCATGTCGTGTCTGTTTTGTAGCTGAGGACAAAAAGGGCAACAGCTCAATCCGCTTCCACACGTTCAGCAGGAAGGAGTCCATCCCGGAAGACGAGGTCGTCTTGAGAGAGCGCAGCTACGACTACAAACACCGCTACTGTGGTCATTGTAACACCACCACAGACATCAAGGAGGCCAACTTCTTTGGCAGGTCAGTGGAGCATTTTAGACACTGATACATTCTAAAAACACTATGTTAATATTAGTTGTTGACCTAAAATAAAACATGAGCTGACGGCGCGCACTTATTTTGTAGAGGTGCTRGCTAATATATAGTCAACCCTGAAGAAGACACTGCGTTCTAAAACGTTGGTTATGTTTCCCCGTTACATTTTTGGGAGGATGCAGTGCATTCGGAAAGTATTCAGACCCCTTYACTTTATCACATTTTGTTACGTTACAGSTTTACTCTAAAATAGATTTTTTWAAATAAATAAATGCATCATCAATCTACACACAATACCCCGTAATGACCAATCAAAAACAGGKTTAGACATTTTTGCAAATGTAAAAAATAAATAAAAATAACATYGCATTTACATAAGTATTCAGACCCTTCACTCAGTACTTTGTTGAAGCAACTTTGGCAGTGATTACAGCCTCAAGTCTTCTTGAGTATGATGCTACAATCTTGGCAACCCTATATTTGGGGAGTTTCTACCATTCTCTGCAGATCCTCAAGATCTGTCAAGTTGGATGGTGAGCGTAGCTGCATAGCTTTTTTCAGGTCTCCAGAGATGTTAGATCAGGTTCAAGTCCGAGCTCTGGCTGGGCCACTCAAGGACATTCAGAGACTTGTCCCGAAGCCACTCCTGCGTTGTCATTGGCTGTGTGCTTAGGGTCGTTGTCCTGTTGGAAAGTGAACCTTCGCCCCAGTCTGAGGTCCTGAGTGCTCAGGAGCAGGTTTTCATCAAGGATCTCTCTGTACTTTGCTCCGTTCATCTTTCCCTCGATCCTGATTAGTCTCCCAGTCCCTGATGCTTCCACCACCATGCTTCACTGTAGGGATGGTGCCAGATTTCCTCTAGACTTGACATTCAGGCCAAAGTGTTCAATCTTGGTTTCATCAGACCAGAGAATCTTGTTTAGATGCCTTTTGGCAAGCAGGCTGTCATGTGCCTTTTACTGAAGAGTGGCTTCCGTCTGGCCACTCTACCATAAAGGCCTGATTGGTGGAGTCCTGCGGAGATGGTTGTCCTTCTGGAAGGTTCTCCCATCTCCACAGAGGAACTCTGGAGCTCTGTCAGAGTGACCATCGGGTTCTTGGTCACCTCCCTGACCAAGGCCCTTCTCCCCCGATTGCTCAATTTGGCCAGGCGGCCAGCTCTAGGAAGAGTCTTGGTGGTTCCAAACTTGTTCCAATTAAGAATGATGGAGGCCACTGTGTTCTTGGAGACATTCAATGCTGCAGACATTTTTTGGTAACCTTCCCCAGATCTGTGCCTCGACACAATCCTGTATCGGAGCTCTACGGACAATTCCTTCAACCTCATGGCTTGRTTTTTGCTCTGACATGCACTGTCAACTGTGGGACCGTATAGACAGGTGTGTGTACGGTTGTGAAGGGTCAGAAACTTTCCGGTAAATTTACGGAATTTTCCCATGGGACGTTAAGCCCGTGAATTTGGGGAATTTTGCTTAAATTAATCAAAAAAGTTAGCTTATAACAGTGAACCTTTTTTGTGGGATACCCATAAGGCAACTATCCACAATTCAATGGAATTGCAACCCTCTGCATGCACAGTGCATTCTTCCATCACGTGTACAGCTGATTCTCAAGATCTTGCACACTAATGAGATGCTATTGAGCCCACACTACTACACTGTCTGAGCCAAGGACTACATGCTTTCTGGTAAGTTTTGATTATAATACTGGGTGGGGTGAATATATTTTATGACCTATATGATTTTTTGTTAACTAGTAAATAGTAGCCTAAAACAGTGTTTTTTAAAATAATTTCTAACTTGTTAAAAATTTCTGCTAGTTAGTTTTTGCTACCATATGGGTTTTAGTTTGATTGATCCTGCTAACTGAGGAGTGTTAATTCACCTGTTTCCATATGTTTCATTTTAAAATATTTATCTTACAAAGGAGTTTTTTAATCTAACTGCTTAACTATTTATCTGTACATGGAATTGTGTTTGTTAGTTTTTTTACTCATTTTTTTATAATCTTTACAGGAAAATGCCACGGGCACTATGTGATGTGTGGAGAAATTCCACTGCAGCTAATGTAGAAGGAAAAGCGGTGTACATTTGCAAATACTGTGCCAAATCATATGTGAAAAATGCAACAAAGATGTAGAATCATCTGGCCAAGTGCATATAGTTCCCTCAGCGCTCACAACAAGCAACCTCTGACAAAAGTCCCTCTACTTCTATTCGAGGTGAAAATTATGAATCAGACACCTTATCGATAGCAACAGGAATCAGAAGTTTTTTTGACTCAATGGAGGAACGTAGTCAGAGAAATGCTTATGAATGTCTTGCTTGAGCTGTGTATGCAACTGGTTCACCTCTGATGCTCACAGGTATTGGAAGAGATTTCTGAATGTTCTCCGCTCAGCATACACCCCTCCAACCAGACAGGCTTTATCTACTAATTTGCTGGATGCAGAGTTCAACAGAGTTCAAGTGATGGTCAAGCAAATCATAGAGAAAGCAGACTTTATTGAAATCATCTCTGATTGGCGGTTGAATGTTCGTGGGCAAGGAATAATTAACTACATCATCTCAACCCCTCAACCAGTATTCTACAAGAGCACAGACACAAGGGACAACAGACACACTGGTCTCTACATTGYAGATGAGCTGAAGGCAGTCATCAATGACCTTGGACCACAGAAGGTATTTGCACTGGTGACAGACAATGCTGCGAACATGAAGGCTGCTTGGTCTAAAGTGGAGGAGTCCTACCCTCACATCACACCCATTGGCTGTGCTGCTCGTGCATTGAATCTTCTCCTCAAGGACATCATGGCACTGGAAACAATGGATACACTCTACAAGAGAGCCAAGGAAATGGTTAGGTATGTGAAGGGTCATCAAGTTATAGCAGCAATCTACCTCACCAAGAAAAGTGAGAWGAATAAGAGCACCACATTGAAGCTGCCCAGCAACACCCATTGGGGTGGTGTTGTCATCATGTTTGACAGTCTCCTTGAGGGAAMGAAGTCTCTCCAAGAAATGGCCCTATCACAGTATRCCCATATGGACAGCCCCATCAAGAGGATCCTCCTGGATGATGTATTTTGGGAGAGAGTGGTAAGCAGCCTGAAACTCCTGAAACCTATAGCAGTAGCCATTGCACGGACTGAGGGAGACAATGCCACCCTGTCTGATGTTCAGACTCTGTTTGCAGATTTAAGAGAAGAAATCCGTACTGCCCTGCACACTTCACTGTTGCTCCAAGCAGAGGAAACTGCAGTTCTGAAATGCATCAGAAAGCGTAAAGACTTCTGCCTGAAGCCCATACACGCCGCAGCGTATATGTTGGACACCAAGTATGCTGGCAAGAGCATCCTGTCTGGTGCAGAGATCAACAAGGCCTATGGTGTCATCACTAGCGTGTCTCGCCACCTTGGCCTGGATGAGGGCAAGGTTCTTGGCAGTCTGGCGAAGTACACTTCCAAGTAAGGGCTTTGGGATGGAGATGCAATATGGCAGTCGTGCCAATATCTCATCAGCCTCCTGGTGGAAGGGACTTTGTGGATCTGAGGCTCTTTCCCCTGTTGCCTCCATCATCCTCCAAATCCCACCAACATCAGCCGCCTCAGAGSGCAACTGGTCCTTGTTTGGGAACACACACACCAAAGCACGCAACAGGCTGACCAATACAAGTGTTGAAAAATTGGTGGCCATCCGGGAAAATGTGAGGCTTTTTGAGCCTGACAGAGCCATCCTCAACAAGGTTGGAARGTGACAGTGAAGATGAGGCCTCAGAGTCTGATGTTCAAGAGGTGGACATTGAGGAGGTCCGGGGAGAAGACATGGAAGCCTGAGAGGAAGACAACCAAAGCTTTAGGTTCTAGACTATAATTTTACAGATGTATGTTGAAAAGTTTTTGGGAGATGTGATGGATCATTGGGGATCATTCAATATTCCCTTTTTTTGTTGTTCCATGAAATCATTCCATGTGAAGAGTCAACTTATTTTAAGTTAAATTCGTAACAATTTATTATTATTTTTCTATTGGAAGGATTTAATAATTTGCAATTGTCTACTTATGATAAGGTAAAAGGTTTGTKTCTGTCTCCATATGATATGGTAAACATATCCAATGCAAAAAACATCTAAATTTTAAATGGTATTAATATTAATTTGCATATATTTCCGTTAATTCCCATATATTCCCACAGAAACTTTCCACCTCTGAATATTCCCCAAAATGAGTGTGCCTTTCTAAATCATGTCCAATCAATATAATTTATCACAGGTGTACTCCGATCAAGTTGTAGAAGCATATCAAGGATGATCAATTGAAACAGGATGCACCTGAGCTAAATTTCGAGTCTCATAAGCAAAGGGTCTGAATACTTATGTAAAAGGTATTTCGCTTTGTCTTTATGGGGTATTGTGTGTAGACTGAGGATTTTGTATTTTTTTAAATTCATTTTAGAATAAGGCTGTAATGTAACAAAATATGGAAAAGGGGAAGGTGTCTAAATACTTTTCATATGCACTGTATATAAGTGTACAACATCATTTTTTAGACCTTTTAAAGAAAACACATGATGCTGTTCTATAGAAACTTTGGTGCCTCCTGAAGAACTTCATAATGCATTCATGAGCAGTTCATAAGGTATCAAATTGTGGTAGTTGACATAAGACTGAAAGAATGCTCATGTACTGCTTATGAATGTTTTGATTATGAATGCGTTATGAAGTCCTTATTTAAGTACCCTTCAAATGAAATGTTACGGAAATGTCTGCCACCTGTGTGCAGTATGAAACAATGACAAGGTTTAATAGTTGACTCTCTCCCTTTCAAAAATATAAACGCAACATGTAAAGTGTTGGTCCTATGTTTCATGAGCTGAAATAAAAGATCCCAGAAATGTTTCATACGCACAWAAAGCGTATTTCTCCACAACCAAAAATTGCACAAATGTATTTACATCCCTGAGTGAGYATTTCTCCTTTGCCAAGAAAGTCCATCCATCTGACAGGTGTGGCATATCAAGAAGCTGATTAAACCGCATGATCATTACACAAGTGCACCTTGTGCTGGGGACATTAAAAGGCCACTCYAAAATGTGCATGGAGCATGCAATTGGCATGCTGACTGCAGGAATGTCCACCAGAGCTGTTGCCAGATAATAAAATGTTCATTTCTCTAATGTTCATTTCTCTACCATAAGACGGCTCTCTCGATTTTGAGAATTTGGCAGTACGTCCAACTGGCCTCCCAGGCACAGACCATGTGTATGGCGTCATGTGGGCAAGCRGTTTGCTGACGTCAACGTTGTGAACAGAGTGCCCCATAGTGGAGGTGGGGTTATGGTATGGGCAGGCTTAAGCTATGGATGACGAATACAATTGCATTTTTATYTATGGCAGTTTGAATGCACAGATCTTGAAGCCCATTGTGCCATTCMTCCGYTGCCATCACCTCATGTTTCAGMATGATAACGCACGGCCACATGTTGCAAGGATCTGTACACAATTCCTGRAAGCTGAAAATGTCCCAGTTCTTCATGGCCTGCATACTCACCAGACATGTCACCCGTTGAGCACGTTTGGGATGCTCTGGATCGACGTGTACGACAGATTGTTTCAGTTGCCGCCTATATCCAGCAACTTCGCACAATCATTGAAGAGGAGTGGGACAATATTCCACAGGTCACAATCAACAGCCTGATCAACCATACGAAGGAGATGTGTCGCGTTGCATGAGGCAAATGGTGGTCACACCAGATACTGACTGGTTTTCTGATCCACGCCCCTACTTTATTTTTATTTTTAGATGCATATCTATTTAACAGATGCATATCTATTCCCAGTCATGTGAAATCTATAGATTAGGGCCAAATTAATTTATTTAAATTGGCTGATTTTCCTTATATGTTCTGTAACTCAGTAAAATCTTTGGGATTGTTGCGTTTGTATTTTTGTTTAGTGTGTGTATATATAATCCCCCCCCACCCACAGTAAAGGCCAGTACATTGTGAGCGGCTCCGACGACGGCTCCTTTTTCATCTGGGAGAAGGAGACTGCTAACCTGGTGCGGATCCTCCAGGGGGACGAGTCCATAGTCAACTGCCTGCAGCCTCACCCCAGTTACTGCTTCCTGGCTACCAGYGGCATCGACCCTGTGGTGCGGCTCTGGAACCCCAGGCCGGAGGTCATTAACAACAATTATTAAATTCTATTAAATTCAAATAACTTAATTTTCCCAATGAGCAAACTTCTTATGTGTGGAATGGTAGGCTACATACAGCAATAAACAGGATGTACAAAAACAGCTCAGCACCAAGGACACTATACATAGAGTAGATGCATTTAAAAAGCAATCCATTCAATCACTAACATGATTGATTCTTTGATTGAATGTATTTGTTGCAAAACATTTTTTTACTGCCAATACATGCATTAAAAACTATCAAGGATTAYGCAATAAATAAACACAGTAGTACATCTGGTTATTGGATTGTCACAATTGAGGCTGCAGTATGATCTATCCTTTCCTATGGCCTCCTTTTGTAGTAGTCTGATGTAAAAAATAAAAATAAAAAAAAAAGGCTGACTTTACAATACACCAGAAGTTAACCCTTTTCTTACCTTTCTTTCTCTCCATCCTTTTCCCCTCTATCATCCAGACGGAGAGTGAGAGTGGGAACGGGCGCGTGGTGGAGGACATGGAGGGCGCCGCTGCAGCCAACCAGCGGCGTATGAATGCCGACCCCCTGGAGGTCATGCTGCTCAACATGGGTTACCGCATCACGGGCCTCGGCGGCCACGGGCCAGAGGGCTCGGACGATGAGGACAGCTCAGACGGCCAGGTGCAGTGCCGGCCCAGCTAGACTAGCGGGCCCAACACCACATACAGTATGGAGGCAGCAGGACGCAAGGCACTCCTCCCCTACCCCCTCCCAAACCCTGAGGCTGTCTGTGTGTGTGTACGTCTGTGTGTGTGTGTCTGTGAGGAGGGGGGAAAAAGCACCATCGATATTCCGTTTGTCAATGTTTCATTCACCCCTCTAAAACGAAAGCAACATTGAGTGAATGTCATGTCACAGCTCTGCACTATGCACTGCCCTCCTCTTTCACATGCCGAGGCAGGATTGGAGGAAACMAGTTTGGCGAGGSGATTCCACGGGGGTGACGACGACGACCTTTCACCTTTTTTTAAAGAACGCCAACGACATCACCTCGGCCTCTCCCTCCGTTGCTCCAAAGCTGGGGTTATTGGGCCTATACAGTAAAGAAGAGGAGAGCACTCATCACTCCCCAATCTCTCACTATGAGCTAGGAGTCAACCACTTCTAAACCCTCTTCAAGAAGGAGCCCGTTGGAGGGAAACACTACAAGCAGAAGCCCCCGGCCTCTGGTAGTGTAGCCTGCAGACGGCTCAGAGGTTAGAGGTCAAAGCGAGGCCCCAATAGTCAGTGTCCTCATTGGAGGATGATATGAGGCCACAGGARGTTGCTTTGTTTCATCTCTAGTGGGCTTTTCAATTGGAGTATAAGAGGTCACACCCAGCCCCTCTCCAGCTCTGAAAGTCTCTACTTAAAGTTTTTGATTTACAATCCTTTTTTAAAGTTTTTGGAATATTGGTCAACAGGAACAGAGCACAAGAAGTCTTGACTTTAAGTGTTACCCAGTCTTGAAGTGTTTCTCCAACTCAAATTAAATGTGTTGATAGGATTGTGCACCTTGTTTCTTTTAAACTCGGTCTGGCAACAACAACAAAAAATCATGTTTTTCTCTGCATTTGTTCTAAGTTTTGAGAGTAAAAAATGGCCAAGGATCCATGTTGCATTTTGCTTTGTCTGTTGTTGAGAAGTTCTTCTTGTGGCTCTATATGCCTATTTTATTGACAGGTATGCAAAATGTTTCCCTTTTACTTTTATTATGTAGGTTAAGACAAAGCTGTCAAACTGAAGCGGTAGCTCCTTACATTTTCTCCAACACTTAGACATTTGCTCCTCTGTCATTTGTTGATAACGATGTAGAGACGGATAATTCTAAAGGAGGGTTGTGTGTGGGGTTACGTTTARGGGTTTGATTTAATTGATAGTCAGGTGTTGATTGGTCAGAAAATCTGTCGAACTTTGTTGTACTAAAGGTTGCAAAATTCTGGTCATTTCCACAAATGTCCCACTTTTTCGAGATATCCCGGTCGGTAGATAACCGGGATTCGGATGGAATAAGCACGAAATCGGGAATCTTTCAACCAGTATTTCTAGAAAACCTGGGAATTATGGGAAAGTTAACCTATGTTGGACTGACGCTCTGAACAGAGAGAGGGAAAGTGATGAAGAGAGAAGGGTATTTCACTATCCTAGGGCAATAGCACCAGTCCTAATATCACTCATGCATGGCATAGAGGCAATTTCATAGACGCTATCCATTTGGTGTCTTTTGGGGTTCAGGATCCCTACACGAGCACTTTCAGCTTTCCCCAGAAAGTTTTTGGGGAAGAATGGGATAGGGATTTTTCCCTTCCTTTAGCTTTGGACCCAGCATGAGTCCTCTGCTGCAGTTGGAGTTTTGCTTATGAGGTTATGAGATTTTGTCTAAAGGTAACATTGTAAAGGGCAAATTTGGACAATGAGCCTCTAGGTCCTCTGGCCGACCAGCAAACCTCCAGCTCACTGATGACGTGGATTCAAAGAAAACCTAAGGATGGAGTCCTCTAACACTAGGCTTCCATGTATAATTTCTTTGTTAAAAAATAATTTAAGACATTTTTTTATTTTTTTTATTTTTCTTTGGGAAAAATCCAATGACAAAGTTTACTGCAAGAGAAAAATAAAAGAGGTCTAATATTGTTGAACCACTTGTCTTGAGTTTGTGTTTCACCTCCGACCTGTATTTAACCAGGGTAATGACGATTTGGAATGTATTACTAATGTTTTCCACCTGCACACTGTTCCAGGTGCAGAAATATAGGCTACACACAGATCCACAACTATCCATTCAGCAGTGGTGTAAAGTACTGAAGTAAAAATAYTTTAAAGTAATTAAGTAGTTTGGGGTATCTGTACTTTACTATTTAGCCAATTTTTACTAYAGTCGTGGCCAAAAGTTTTGAGAATAACACAAATATTAATTTTCACAGTCTGCTGCCTCAGTTTGTATGATGGCAATTTTCATATACTCMAGAATGTTATGATTAATTGCAAAGTCCCACTTTGCCATGCAAATGAACTGAATCGCCCAAAAATATTTCCACTGCATTTCAGCCCTGCCACAAAGGACCAGCTGACAGTGATTCTCTCGTTAACACAGGTGTGAGTGTTGACGAGGACAAGGCTGGAGATCACTCTGTCATGCTGATTGAGGTTGAATAACAGACTGGAAGCTTCAAAAGGAGGGTGGTGCTTGGAATCATTGTTCTTCCTCTGTCAACCATGGTTACCTGCAAGGAACCATGTGCCGTCATCATTGCTTTGCACAAAAAGGGCTTCACAGGCAAGGATATTGCTGCCAGTAAGATTGCACCTAAATCAACCATTTATCGGATCATCAAGAACTTCAAGGAGAGTGGTTAAATTGTTGTGAAGAAGGCTTCAGGGCGCCCAAGAAAGTCCAGCAAACGCCAGGACCGTCTCCTAAAGGTGATTCAGCTGCGGGTTCGGGGCACCACCAGGACAGAGCTTGCTCAGGAATGGCAGCAGACAGGTGTGAGTGCATCTGCACGCACAGTGGGGTGAAGACTTTTGTAGGATGGCCTGGTGTCAAGAAGGGCAGCAAAGAAGCCACTTCTCTCCAGGAAAAACATCAGGGACAGACTGATATTCTGCAAAAGGTACAGGGATTGGACTGTTGAGGACTGGGGTAAAGTCATTTTCTCTGATGAATCCCCTTTCCGATTGTTTGGGGCATCTGGAAAAAAGCTTGTCCGGAGAAGACAAGGTGAGCGCTACCATCAGTCCTGTGTCATGCCAACAGTAAAGCATCCTGATACCATTCATGTGTGGGGTTGCTTCTCAGCCAAGGGAGTGGGCTCACTCACAATTTTGCCTAAGAACACAGCCAAGAAAATAATGTACTTTTTACTCCAAACATTTTCTCTGACTCCCAAAAGTACTATTTTAATTTTGACAGGAAAATGGTCCAATTYACTTATCAAGTGAACATCCCTGGTCATCCCTACTGCCTCCGATCTGGCGGCCTCACTAAACACAAATGSTTCATATGTAAATTGTGTGTTGGAGTGTGCCCCTGGCTATGCGTCAATAAAAAATGAACATTGTTCCATCTGGTTTGCTTAATATAAGGAATTTGAAAGGGTTTATACTTTTACTTTTGATTCTTAAGTACATTTTAGAAATTCCATTGACTTTTAATACCTCAGTATATTTGAAACCAAATACTTTTACTCAAGTTGTATTGTACTCGGGGACTTTTGTCATTTTCTATTAAGGAATATTTCCTTTTATTCAAGTATGACAAGGTGCACCATGTGCTGGTGACAATAAAAGKCCACTCTAAAATGTGCAGTTTTGTCACACAACACAATGCTACAGATGTCTAAAATTTCAAGGGAGCATGCAATTGACATGCAGACTTCAGGAAAATCCACCAGAGCTGTTGCCATGGAATGTAATCTTCATTTCGCTACAATAAACTGCCTCCAACGTCGTTTTAGAAAATTTGTCAGGATGTCGAACCGGCCTCACAACCGCAGACCACGTGTAACCGTGCCAGCTCAGGACCACCACATTCGGCTTCTTCACATTGGACCTTTGAGAAGTAGTTTTTTGCCATTTCCCCCATTTTAATGGAAATCTAAGGTACTTAACTGTTACCAAGAAATTATTTGATATTGATATAAAAACGTCTGCATTGGGCATTTAATTAATATCCAGGCTGGCTTTGTGAGATTTGGTGCGTGACTGCTTTGCAGACGGTCTGGAACGCGGCCGTCTTAAGCGCCTACGCATTTTCGCGSTGTCAGTTTAGCAGCGACAGGCTACCGCAGTGTCAAAATTATTGATGGCGGACGAAATAGATATAATGATTAATTATCACGSGGGTTTCGAAAAAATAGACCGGAAAAACAGCCGTTATCCTTATTGTATCGTTTGGACACCTATTCCAATACTGTCGTGAGTAGCCACTTTTCCGGTTTTCTTTTGCTCTCACCATCCGAAATGGAGACACTATTTACGTGACCGATCATGTTGATAAACATCAATGGTCATGTAGGCTATCACATATKTTGGACATTTAAATCACTAGCTTGCATTATAGCTAGTGAATTTCCAAATACTATGTGGGCTGGAATTAAAATGCCCATACCGTTAGATGCCCTATAATATACACGCAATCTTTATTCCCAGGACCCCCCAATACAGTGCCGTACCTCTGTTTTGTTCAGGTGGTTGCTTCCCTTCATTGGTCACATGGGGATCTGTACTTCTGCAGGCGTGATAAGAGACTTCGCTGGATCGTACTTAGTGTCTGTGAGTATATGCAGATCATGCACTATGACGGTAGCCCTACAGCTTTATGTGCATAAGCCTAATGTTATTATCGGACCATCTGTTTCGATTGTTCCTCAAAATTTCCCATCTTTCCTTTCAGGAAGATAATATGGCCTTTGGAAGACCAACAAAGTAAGTTGGCTTTGTTCGTTCAATGCTTGGAGCTAGGCCTGGCATATTGTGCTCAAAATTGACATGCAGGCATTGCAGTTACGTAGTAAGGTATCTGCGGCATTGCTTGTCTCTTAACAGGTACTGGAAGCTTGATGTTGATAAGGTGTGTGGCACTGGCTCATCTGCCTGGGACAAGGCAGTGCAMGATGCATCRGAGGAGTACAAATGCAGGCCGGTATGAACATTGACAGTGTCATAATAAGACAGACAGACAGAAAGGTCTAGTAGTGGAATTATATTTCCTTCCTAGGTTCTATTGAACWTCTCCAAAAAAGGCCTATTGAACATCTTCAGTAAAGGGTAAAGGTATTTATATGTACATGTTTTGTACAGTGATTGTAAAGGCCAATTGTAGCGATATTGACAAAAACRCCTAGAGTTAGACCTGACTAGCCTTCTTCCTCTATCTCTTGTAGCACAACCTCTGCTGTGATAACTGCCACTCCCACGTGGCCCTGGCCCTTAACCTCATGCGTTACGACAACAGAACGTCCTGGAACATGGTCAACCTTTGCCTGCAGTCCCTTATCCATGGCAAGCATGTCAGGTGAGATACCATGCAATGAAGAGGTACTGTATGTAACAGAGTATGCTCATTCCTGTCGTAACCGTGAACACTGAACCTTCTGTACAACAATACTTGCCACTCACAAAGCATCATTCTGACTGACCAATCACTCTATGTGTATGTGCGGTACCTCTGGATCATTTGACTAACTGGTGTGGAAGGACTAGAATCAGACATGCTGATGAAATGGGCAGAAGCAAACTATGCAAAATAGCATCACCGAGCAAGCAAGCATGCACCTGCCAGCAGGCAACGCTCTGCAGGAGGGACAGAGGAGCTCCAGACACGGGGAAACATATGATGTTGAGAAACCCCCTCATTATTCTCCCCCGACCCACATAGGGAGCTAAGGCCACTGCTTTGTGCAGCATCCACATTATCGTCCGAGGGCACCACGTCCTTAAGCAGTGGGGCGCCGTGTAATTCATCATTGCTAGATGTGGCCCCCTCATCACCACATCAACTCTGCCGGGGCTCCCACTCCTGCTGCTGGATCGGGGGGGGGGGGGGGGGGGGGATACAAGGTTACCCTGGCTTCTGGGAAATTTAACCGACTGCACTTCCTTACCTGTCTCTATATACTGCCCTACAAAAGCCAAAACGCAACCCTCAAGCATTTCTTTTGCAATAAGGTAAGGATTGTTTCATCACATAGAATGTTTAGATCTAAAAATATATATATTTGACTTAGGGAAATCAGTGGTCATTGATATGCATAAACAATTACTTCAGAATAAGATAATACATCAGCGCATTATCACTTATCTACCTACAACATATTTGTCTGGACAGCAAATAAACTTTAAAGCCATTTTTCTCAGTTTCACTGTTGCGTAGTTACTGCTCTTTGTATGGCAGAGTAGGTAACTGCAGTCAAAACATGGTGGAACAAAGCCAAAGTGCAGTAACTTCAGTTACTGCGGTTTTCCTTGGTTTTTCCTTGGATTTTGTAGTTACTGCAAATTTCTAACTCAAACTTTCTCTGAAACGGAACATAATTGATAATAGATAGATACTACAATGCCTGATTTCAGTCTTAATTCAATTTTGACCCCCAAAAAGTGTAGTTACTGCGTTTTGCCTTTGTAGGGCAGTATAGATGACAAATGTCTTGTGTTTTTGACAAACAGCTGAAATGTGAGGATTTAATGACTGTCATTACTACTCTCACTGTGCTCTCTCTCTTTCCCTCTGTCCTTCCCCAGCTGTGTGTCGTTCCTMAAGACCTGGCTGCCCTTCCTTATGTTGACTGGAGCCCTCGTCACCTTCATCCTAACGCTCAACCTGCGCTGACCACGCAAGGGACACGGGAGAGGGAGATGGAGTGGAGAGATAATACAAGGGATTTTCCTGCTGCGTTGTCATCATCAAAGTGAAAGAAGAAGAATAAACGTTTCGATGGAACACTTCTTTGTGCAGTAGTAATATTCACACTCATGAAGGCAGTTATGTCCAGCTGTTCTGGCATGTTTTGAAGTTCCTTTTTACTAGATTCAGAAAGGAATGTCATATCAATAAATGTTTGGCTTGGGATAGTCATAACCATAGATATAGAACTGATATAGCATCTGCTAAATGACGATMATTTAAATGTAAATATATTGTCTACGGTCATAAATTCAAATTGGTCTCTCTTACTGATCCCTAAACCCCATTTAACCAGTGTGGGCCACCCGTCACTCTTAAATGACCCCCAGCTAATACACACTCAACATCATTTTACTTTGTAATTGTTTACTGTATTTTATCAGACAGTGTTCGTTTTTCATGCAATAAGTTCTCTGAAGCAACATGCTTGGGAATGTTAATATACTGTACAGTAGTCCATAATCATGACCACTCATTCGATAKAATTACAGAAATGATGGGCAATACGCTATACCATAGGCTACTAAAGTCAAATCAAATTGTATTTGTCATGCTTCGTAAACAACAGGTGTAGACTAACAGTGAAATGCTTCCCATCAATGCAGAGACAAAATATAGAAAAGTTATAATAAATACAGCGTAACGCTAACCTTGCTATGGGGTAGCAGTACAGAGTCGATGTGCAGGGGTACGAGGTAATTGAGGTAGATATGTACATATAACTAGGAATAAAGTGGCTAGGCAACAGGATAGATAATAAACAGTTGCAACAGCGTATGTGATCAGTCAAAGTTAATGCAAAAATTGGGTCAATGCAGATAGTCTGGGTAGTTATTTATTTAACTGAACTATTTAACAGTCTTATGGCTTGGGGGTAGAAGCTGTTCAGGGTCCTGTTGGTTCCAGACTTGGTACATCGGTACCGCTTTCCGTATTGTAGCAGAGAGAACAGTCTATGACTTGGATGGCTGGAGTCATTAACTGCCTGCTATTGAGGTCCTGGATGACAGGGAGCTCGGCCCGAGTGAGGGCGGCACGTAGCCCCGAGCTTAGAACGTTGGGTTCGAATACCGGAACCACAAGGAGAAAAACAAATCTGTCGCTGTGCCTTTCAGCAAGGCACTTAACCTTAATTGCTCCAGGGGCGCTGGACAATGGCGACCCTGGCCGTGACCCCCCACTCCCTGCGGGTGTCTCAGGGGAGTTGGCATATGCCACCCAAAAAACATTTCCATTACACACTTGTGTGTAACAGGACAAATATAAGCACCGCCCAAATTATGATATGTACTGGGCCGTGGGCACTACCATCTGTTTTGTGTTGTTATTTATTGGAACAAATATAAATAGCCTACTTGTTCATTGTTTATGAACTGTTAAATCATATCACACAAAGACACCACAGAGGTCTACTCTTCTGTGTAGTATAATATTTTTCGTGTCTGTGCCTTTAAAAAACGTTCACTGTTCCTCTCCTTGATTCTGCGCCGGTATTTCAAGTCAAGCTAACAATTCGCCGGTCCTCTTGCTCAGCAGACGAAACAYCCTTCTCACTCAATGCAGACACAAACCACTGGGCTATCATTTGGCACCCATCTAAAGAAAGGCTAACACCTCGTTATACCGGAGTCTTGAGTTTTTTTTACTCCTTGATGTGCATGACACGGCGTAATATGACTCACCGTCAACTGCTCCTTCTACATATTCTGGTATTTATCAGTTTATAACGTTTCTGTTGAGTTATGCATAATTTGGTAATCCTTGTACTTTTTGGTGCGCTACTCTGTGCGCCCCACCAGTGCTTGGAGTGTCCATCAGSCTGCCAATGCTTTGCTGGCACGCGCACAGTGAAATGCGTTTCCAAGGACCTTCGCGCCATACCACAAKATATTCCAGRATACACAAGGAATGTGATCATCACAGGACACAATATATTCAGAATTGGATCAGAGACATTTCAAGAACTGAAAAATGTCACTACCATAATTTTGAGCAACAATAGGTGAGTAAATATTCTCATCAAAGAGAATTGTGTTCTGATGTTTCACTACAGACCAGGGGTCAATCCCAGGCTGTGTCACAGCCAGSCATGACCTGGAGACCCATGAGGTGGCACACAATTGGCCCAGCGTCGTCCGGGTTAGGGGAGGGTTTGGCCGGCYGGGATGTCCTTGTCCCAACGCGCTCTAGTGACTCCTTGTGGGGGTCCGGGCGTCTGCAAGCTGACACTGGTTGCCAGTTGTACAGTGTTTCCTCCGACACATTGGTGCGGCTGGCTTCCGGGTTAAGCGAGCAGTCTGTCAAGAAGCAGTACGGCTTGGCAGGGTCGTGTTTTGGAGGATGCATGGCTCTCGACCTTCGCCTCTCCCGAGTCCGAACAGGAGTTTCAGAAATGGGACAAGACTATAACTACTAATTGGATATCACAAAATTGGGGAGAAATAGCAGGGGGAAAAAATATATGAATAAAATTAAGAAAATTGTGTTCTTGCCGTTGCAGAGATTCAACATTTTCAACCATTGAGACATATGCATATTTACTAGCCTATACATTTCTGAAGATTTGAGTTATGATTCTAAACTACAATAAAAGTATTATTCCATGTTCTCCTGAATGCCATCACACCAACTTAAGAAATATTTAAATACACTATTTGAGCATGACAATAATTCAGCAAACATTACTTCCGAGTCCAATATGCGTTTTGGGGACTGTAAACATGGTCCATCTGTCTTCYCAGGATCACAGAGGTTGCRTCCCACAGCTTCTCTACCCTTTCCTACCTGCGCTCCCTGGACATGAGCTGCAACCATCTGACTCTCATCCACCCTGAAGCCCTCAACATCCCAGGGAGTCCTCTAAAGGAGCTCAACCTTAGCCGTTCCCTCTATAACTACACCTCACTGAGTGATCTCACCACCGCACTGCGCTGGGGAGGCCTAGGAGGGTTGCTCAGCCTAGACCTCTCCGGGAACCGCCTGGTCTTCCTACCCCCAGGGATGTTCTCCCACCTCCCCAGCCTGCAGCACCTCTTCCTTGGTAACAACTCCCTAGCATCGGTCTACAACGGCACCTTCTTTGGCCTGCGCCGCCTGGAGCTGCTTGACTTGACCCGCAACTCTTTCAGGGCGTTCCGAGGTGATGCTCTGGGGGAGCTGGAAAGGCTGGGGCAAGCCCCCCGCATCCTGCTGAGCCACAACCCCTATGTCTGCACATGTGAGATCCAAGACTTTGCTGTGTGGCTTAAGAGCTCCTGGGCTCAGGTGGGGGATGCAGAGGCCCTGACCTGCGCCTCACCCTGGGAGTTTCAGGACAGGCCCCTGCGAGAGCTCGGGGTCCAGGTTATCGGATGCCATGCCACTTCACCACCTCTGGTCGGAATCAGAGACGAGGTGGGCGACCTCTCCYTGCAGACCTCCTACGTCCTCCTAGGTCTGGTGCTGGGCTTTGTGGGCATGGTCTTCCTMTTTGTGCTCTACCTCAACCGTCAAGGTATTAAAAAGTGGGTGGTGGAGACGCGAGATGCCTGCCATGAAGTGTTGGAGGGGTATCACCACCGCTATGAGATCGACACTGACCCCCGCCGGGAATACCTCTCAAAAGACGTCAGAGTCGAAGAGAAGCCACCGACAAACGGTAGTTTTGGACAGGCTCMCTCAGATAACCGCTTATCACAGCTACCCACTGACACCTGTTTAGTTCAGATCCCCTCAGACACACAGCTCAAACCAGGCTCCATCTCGGTGGATTTGTAATTCCTCATTTCCTGGAATGGAACTGGACTGGAGTGAACTTGCATTCAGGGTTGGGTAGGTTACTTTCTAAATGTAATCTGTTACAGTTACTAGTTACCTGTCAAATTGTAATCAGTAAYGTAACTTTTGGATTACCCAAACTCTAATGTAAATTGGTTTACTTTCCCCTTATTAGACAAAAATGATCCATACACACACATTTGGTGTGTCATCATAGTGGTCTCTGACTTGTGGTCAGACTTGCTCTGGTGGAACTAATTTAAACCTGTTCTTGTATCAATGCTGAATTAAATGTCATTGAGAAAACAGCAAACATCCTTTATGAATTTGAAAGTAATCATCTAGTTTTTCAAAAGCATCTGTAATCTGATATTTTTGGCTGGTAACATAACTGATTAAAAGTACATTTTCTTTTGTAATCAGATTACATATAATCAGTTTCTGCCCAACCCTGCACACATTTGTGAGGGACTTACCTGTATCATACATTTCTGTACAATATGTTGAATATAATTWCATAACTTAAGTAAGCATAAGTAAGCACTTATGCTTACATAAGTGATGTAATTATGCTATTTAATGGAGAGCCTATTATAAGTGTGAACAGCCGGGCTTCGTTGTACCTGCATAGCCYTGATGCCTCTCTTGCTGTGGCCTCATTTTTACTAACTTGCATAGATTTAACCAAGTTGCTATCTGTCTTTGGTGTTGTATGTATTATTATATTATACTTTGTGGGTCTTATTGACATATCTAGATGGAACCAAAGCAATATAGCCTATCTGAAGGGTCTTGAMTGCAAAACTAACCTTGAATGTCTACTCTTTTGGGAAGATTGAATGATTCTACACTGCACGAAGTCATATTTTCGTCCTTAACTGACTTTGTAACCAGACGTGACAGGGCAAGAAAGAAAGGGCACATATTTCCAGAGTGCAGAAGTTATATGGTATTGAAGTGATGAAGCAGGATCTAGTGTGGTGTATAAATTCATGTGCATAACTTAGCAGTGTTATGTAAGATAATTGAAATGAAACAATTGTAAAACCCCTTTGTGGTGCTCAATAAAAACATGTTTTCAAAATGTTATCCAAATCACATATGCAGTAAGTTTCCATTTAGTCTTGAAGTAACTTTACAACTCTACAGGGAGCTGTTGGAATGACCACTGCTCCATTGCCCAGTTCTGTTACTATGTGTAGGGCTAGCGTGATTCTCCTGCTTAGAGCGGATGGGGAAAGGGAGATGATTAAGTGTGTCTGTAGGAGGAAAGTGGGACAAGATGAAGGATGCTAGTCAGAGTTGCACCTGCTGGCTCTGCAGGTATCGGTGCATCTCTCTATCCTGTGTGTGAGTTTAGTTGCAGGACTTTATAACTAATGATYGCTATTGACCAAAGCAACACTGACAGTAGATATTAATCTCCACCTCAATGCTACTGGCTCTGGTGTGTGTGAGTTTATCTATTCAGTAAGCATATTTTAGTGATCTTATTATATGACAGCACAAAATGATGTCTGATGCGTGGTTGCAGTAATGTAAAGTGCAAACCGTTTTACAGATTGATTGCTTGCTACACACCTGTAAAGTATGATCATGTTTTCAAGGATGTCATGTCCGTCTTTGAAATGGTGTCATTTATTAAGTGGTATCTTCAGCTAAAAGTACATATGCACAGTCATCCCAAGGCAAGTGACGTATTGCACGGGTACACTAGTGACAGGCCTCGGTTGCTGTCAAAATGATGCAGGTGTAAGTAGGACGTTGTGCGCACGGGCAGGAKTTCTAAAACACCTGGAAACGCTGGCTATCATCAATAATCCCAGCAAGGTCTACATGCACTCTACTGAAGACAGTAAATGGACTGAGATTAACCATGCACTGAGAGTAAGGTCAAAGCCAGTCCTCTAATTACATGCASTTGGAGCAGAAGAGGCAGCGCATTCCTCCCGGCTCACTCATTATTTGTTGGAAGAGAGGGTCATAACCTACAGAAAGTCAGCACAAAAAAGGAGAGGAGATAAAAGGTTCGTAAGCTCAAAGCAAACATGACCTGGAAGCGTTTCAATGGTTTTACGTGACTGATGAGCCCATGTTTTGCTCTATGCTTTTTCAGCAACTGGAGGTGCATTGCACCTTTATTTGAATTGGAAACAGGAATCTATGATATAGACATTGAATGTGTTTAAACAGTTCCTTTTCACCCTTTTTACCAAGGAATAAGATCACCTCACCACACCAGCTACATTTGCCAGGAAGCTGTTTTACACCAGCAAGCTCCACCCACATCAGTTATTTAATGCAGTAAAGTGAAAAATATACATAAGTTCTGCCACTTTTAGGCTGAGGCATGGCTATTATTGTGCGACTAGCTCCAATAGTGGGTTTAGGCCAGGGTTAAAAAAAAAAGGTACTCTTCAGGAATCGAACCCGTTTGGGTCAAATCAGTCAAATGTATGAGGGTGCCCTCTACTGGCATGAGTCTATACTATGTCTCTGTTAGAAATGACCATATAATTAGGTCACTAATTCTATGGTCATATCTATAAAAAGGGATGGCATGTTGCCTTCTGTGACACTGTAYTGCAGCGMCACAACAACCCAATTCCAAGAGKCCAATCAAACAAAATGAACATCACAAATYGCCTGAGGGAAGGTTGCTTTTTCAATTTGTACTTCRTTATAGACAAATTACTTTGAAGTTTGACTCCGAAATTAAGTTTGTCAGTATTGTTATCTGGGTGGGTGTTTTTGCTTTACAGATGTTTAGGCAKTTTAAACCCCTGATGCCCCCCTTGATCCTGAAGCAATGAGCCAGCACCCCTCCTATCAACATAGACACGCAGCCAGCTCTGAAAAACATCTACGAACACTGGACAATGACACAGTCCACCACCGGACAAAGATCTCACCATACCATCAGAGATGCTAATACACCCAGGTTTGGAGCCATGTTTGGAAAACCTCTTACCCGACTAACTGAGCTTGGGAGTGGGGAGAGAGCAGGATCGAGCAGACCTGTCTGGAGGAGGAAAGTTGGAGAAATCAATAGGAGGCCGAACGATGTGTATTTGGGGCCTCTGTTCATAAGCTTGGGCAGATCTTCTGTGTGTTGGGTGGCATAGGCCTGACCAGCTTCAGATGGCTTCTACAGGTACAGCGATGTGAAGGGCACTGGGGGTATGAGGAAGTCTTTGAAAGGCCATAAGATGGCACAATACTTTGGTAGCAACCCACTGGGGACACATTGGTTCAATCAAAATTGTTTCTACGTCATTCCAATGAAATTATGTTGAACTAACATTGAATTGACGTCCAAGTCCAGTGGAAAGGCAACAAGATGAATGAAAAACTGCACTTTATATATAGCTATGGTTTCTACCAAGACTTAAGCCATGCGTTTTTCTTCACTTCCTAAGATATTGGACRTGTCAGAGTTTGGTGGACAGGAAAAGCAGAATAGAGTTGAGTGGGAAGTCAAACCAGCATCAACCTCCCATTGCTCCACAAAGAAGAGGGGCCACACAAAGAAGGGGAGGCACTCACCAACCTACTGATACAGTTGAAGTTGGAAGTTTACATACACCTTAGCCAAATACATTTCAACTCAGTTTCTGAGTTCACAATTCCTGACATTTAATCCCAGTAAAATGTCCCTGTCTTATGTCAGTTAGGATCACCACTTTATTTTAAGAATGTGAAATGTCAGAATAATAGTAAGAGAATKATTTATTTCAGCTTTCATTTCTTTCATCACATTCTCAGTGGGTCAGAAGTTTACATACACTCAATTAGTATTTGGTAGCATTGCCTTTAAATTGTATAACTTGGGTCAAACGTTTCAGGTAGCCTTCCACAAGCTTCCCACAATAAGTTGGGTGAATTTTGGCCCATTCCTCTTGACAGAGCTGGTGTAACTGAGTCAGGTTTGTAAGGCCTCCTTGCTCACACGCGCTTTTTCAGTTCTGCCCACAGATTTTCTATAGGATTGAGGTCAGGGCTTTGTGATGGCCACTCCAATACCTTGACTTTGTTGTCCTTAAGCCATTTTGCCAACTTTGGAAGTATGCTTGGGGTCATTGTCCATTTGAAAGACCCATTTGCAACCAAGCTTTAACTTCCTGACTGATGTCTTGAGATGTTGCTCAATATATCCACATAATTTTCCTGCCTCATGATGCCATCTATTTTGTGAAGTGCACAGTCCCTCCTGCAGCAGAGGACCCCCACATGATGCTGCCACCCCGTGCTTTAGGTTGGGATGTTGTTCTTCGGTTGCCCCTTTTTCCTCCAAACATAATGATGGTCATTATGGCCAAACAGTTCTATTTTTGTTTCATCAGACCAGAGGACATTTCTCCAAAAAGTACGATCTTTGTCCCATGTGCAGTTGCAAACCGTGTCTGGCTTTTTTATGTTGGTTTTGGAGCAGTGGCTTCTTCCTTGCTGAGCTGCCTATCAGGTTATGTCGATATAGGATCATTTTACTGTGGATATAGGTACTTTTGTACCTGTTTCCTCCAGCATCTTCACAAGGTCCTTTGCTGTTGTTCTGGGATTGATTTGCACTTTTCGCACCAAAGTACGTTCATCTCTAGGAGACGAAACGCGTCTCCTTCTTGAGCGGTGTGACGGCTGCGTGTTCCCATGGTGTTATACTTGCGTACTATTGTTTGTACAGATGAACGGTGGTACCTTCAGGCGATTGAAAATTGCTCCCAAGGATGAACCAGACTTGTGGAGGTCTACAATTTTTTTCTGTGGTCTTGGCTGATTTCTTTAGTTTTCCCATCACGTCAAGCAAAGAGGCACTACGTTTGAAATACATCCAAATACACCTCCAATTGACTCAAATGATGTCAATTAGCCTATCAGAGCTTCTAAAGCAATGACATCATTTTCTGGAATTTTCAAGCTGTTTAAAGGCACAGTCAACTTAATGTATGCAAACTTTTTACCCACTGGAATTGCGATACAGTGAATTATAAATTAAATAATCTGTCGTGTAAACAATTGTTGGAAAAAACGACCTTTGTATCCATAACCAAGTAGATGTCCTAACCGACTTGCCAAAACTATAGTTTGTTAACAAGAAATTTGTGGAGTGGTTAAAAAATGAGTTTTAATGACTCCAACCTAAGTGTATGTAAACTTCCGACTTCAACTGTAATTGACAACCCTGAGCTATTGAGGGTCAGAATTTCAAGACCTTTTATACTAAACAGTATTTTATCCAGATTACTAATATAAGACATTCAATTTTTGCTAATAAAATCTACTTTTTGTTTGCCCTTAAATGTGTGCTAAATTGTTTAGGTTTTAAATTACTTTAAAAAATATATATAGTTTGAGGCATTATGATTGGAATAGTATAAGGAAAACCTTCAATATAATAAAATAAAAACGGAAATTAATAAAATGATTGAACCATCTATTTCCATGTATAATCTTCAATTTATGTATTTATTTATTTGTGTATTTTATTTTCCATTTCAGAATTTATTTTCCAATTGATCGGTCGAGGCTATTTATTTATTTTTGTGTTGCATTTTCTATTTTTCTATTTAATTTCCACGTTTAATTATTTCTTGACTGAAATGTATTTATTTCAAGTGACACTGGGTGTTCCATATCTCTGATGCTACACATATCAGTAGATCTCTGGTCAGATACTTTGCAAATTGCGCCGACCACTGGATGATAAACATGTCATATGAATAGATATCCGCCTGGTGGCCGACACACTGCGAAATGGCGGAAACGGATGTGGAGCTTGAATATGAGGGCGGTGGAAAAAAGGATGAGTGGACTTTTGTCCAAAATAATGGAAAGGGGAGGAAAGTTGTTGTGGTAAATGTGTCTAGTCCCTCAGATACCCCATAGTATCTAGTAGGAATGTGTTTTGGGGGTTAACAAGATATCCCCAACTTAGTGGATCCGTGTGGACCCCAACTTAGTGATCCCGTGCGGCTCAGTTGGTAGAGCATGGCGCTTGCCACGCCAGGATTGTGGGTTTGATTCCCATGGGGGACGAGTGTGGGGAAAAACGACAAAAATGTACCCACCCACTAAGTTGCTTTGAATAACAGTGTCTGCTAAATGACTCAAATATAAAAAATATCGGAACTGGTGAAGACAGCAATGGGTAAAGTAAAATCACGAGAAGTGGGCTTGTTTTGATTTCTTGTGTATCTGTTGATCAGAAGAAACGTCTGTTGGATCTCACTGGAACTGATGAATATGATGTGTCGTGCTTTGATCTTCGAAGCAGGGCACCTGCCATTTCTGGAGTAGCGGAAGAATTTGACTTTGCTCTATGGAATAAGATTCATGGAGTGGTCGATGCACGTACAATTAATTGCGTGGTAAATGGCAGGAAGGAGAAGAGTTTGTCTGTTCTTGTGTTTTTTGATGAGTTTCTCCCTATCCAAGTGCAGCTGGGATAGACTCAGTCGGTATTAGATAGAACATCGTGACCCTTCCCGCCGGTGGGGGAAACAACCTGTGGTCACCTAGGTTACCCCATTGGTTCACAGCAAAAACTTGACCTCTTTCAAAAGCAATTTTCTTGTTGTCTGCTTGTTTTAGTCAATTACAAAACTATACTGATCAAAAATATAAACGCAACATGTAAAGTGTTGGTCCCATGTTTCATGAGCTGAAATAAAAGATCCCAGAAATGTTCCATACACACAAAAAGCTTATTTATCTCAATTTTTGTGCACAAATTTGTTTACATTCCTGTTAATGGGGAGGGGGGGTGCTGATGAGTATTTTTTTCTGTAATAAAGCCCTTTCGTGGGGGAAAACTAATTATGATTGGTTGGGCCTGGCTCCCCAGTGTATGGACCTATGCCCTCCCAGGCTCACCAATGGCTGCTCCCCTGCCCGGCCTGGTTCCCAAGTGGGTGGACCTATGCCCTCCCAGGCTCACCCATGGCTGCGCCCCTGCCCGGCCTGGTTCCCAAGTGGGTGGACCTATGCCCTCCCAGGCTCACCMATGGCTGCKCCCCTGCCCGGCCTGGTTCCCAAGTGGGTGGACCTATGCCCTCCCAGGCTCACCCATGGCTGCGCCCCTGCCCAGCCATGTGAAATCAATAGATTAGGTCCTAATGAATTTATTTAAATTGACTGATTTCCTTTTATGTAACTCAGTCAAATCTTTGAAATTGTTGTATGTTGCATTTATATTTTTGTTCAGTATACATTTAAGAAAAGTAGAACATGTAAAGATTACTTTGCTACATTGCCTGCTCAATACTGTCCTCACTACTTAGAAAAACATAATATTGTAGGTCAGGGATCGTCAACTAGATTCAGCCAMGGGCCGACTTTTTCTGGAGCGAACGTCGGGGGGGCCAGAACATAATTACAAATATGTTTGTAACTACCGCACGGCAAGCAGTACCGGAGCTCCAAGTCTAGGTCCAAAAAGCTTTTTAACAGCTTCTACCCCCAAGCCATTAGACTCCTGAACAGCTAATCAAATGGCTACCCAGCCTATTTGCATTGCCCCCACCCCCCTCTTTTACGCTGCTGCTACTCTCTGTTTATTATCTATGCATAGTCACTTTACTTATCWATTTTTTACTTAACACTTATTTTTCTTAAAACTGCATTGTTGGTTAAGGGCCTGTAAGTAAGCATTTCACTGTTGTATTCAACACATGTGACAAATAAGATTTGATTTGAGACTGCAAATTGACCACAAGAACATAATAATTTAGAAAGGCTTAAAATTAGGGTGTGTTTCGTGTAGGCTTACTCTGGTGTGATGTTTTGATAACCATGCAAATCTCTCTTGGACAAGGTGACTTTTATCAATATTTTCAGCTTTCTTTACTCTCAGACTCTTAAATGCTAATTAGCATCAAAGTACACATCGTGCAAAACTACAAATCCCTGCAAGCTCCTGCAAGTCTAACTGACACCTTTGCTAACAGGTATTGTGTTAATTTATAACTTGCACAAGACAGTTCACAGAATTGTAAATTTTTTAAGCAATTTYGCCAATTTATTCATTACTACACTTAGATAGTTAATCCAGAGATTCTTACCGTTGCCTTGATTTGGCAGTCTCGTCCAGATCATCATGGCATTTGTAGATTATGGTAGCCACATTAGAAGCTAATTAGCATTTCATTTTTGGGGGATAAATACAGGCAAATATATTGATAAAAGTAACCTTATCCTAGAGAGATTTACACTTCACGCCATGGTAAGCCTACAGGAAACACAGCTCTTATTTTAAGTGTTTATAAAATCCCCTATGGGAAAAATGAATGGTGGAAAAACAATTGAAACCATTTCCCTGTTTGACCGCTAGGTTTTATGGGTATTATGACTCATACTGTGGACTTCACCTCATTAGCGCAAAGACAGTACAGTATGAAGATAGGCTAAAACTGCTTCTCCAATAGAAATCCCTGATCACACTTGTAGGCGACGTCATGGCGATGTTGGCTAGCTAAACTCATGCATACACTACCGGTCAAAAGTTTTTGAACAMCTACTCATTCAAGGGTTTTTCTTTATTTTTACTATTTTCTACATTGTAGAATAATAGTGAAGACATCAACACTACGAAGTAACACATATGGAATCATGTAGTAACCAAAAAAGTGTTAAACAAATCTAAAAAATAAAAATATATATTTTATATTTGAGTTTCTTCAAATAGCCACCCTTTGCCTTGATGACAGCTTTGCACAATCTTGGCATTCTCTCAACCATCTTCACCTGGAATGCTTTTCCAACAGTCTTGAAGGAGTTCCCACATATGCTGAGCACTTGTTGGCTGCTTTTCCTTCACCCTGCGGTTCAACTCATCCCAAACCATCTCAATTTGATTGAGATCGGGGGATTGTGGAGGCCAGGTCACCTGATGCAGCGTGTTGGATCATTGTCCTGTTGAAAAACAAATGATAGACCCAAACCAGATGGGATGGCGTATCACTGCAGAATGCTGTGGTAGCCATTCTGGTTAAGTGTGCCTTGAATTCTAWATAAATCACAGACAGTGTCACCACAAAGCAACCCCACACCATAACACTACCTCCTCCATGATTTACGGTGGGAAATACACATGCAGAGATCATCCGTTCACCCACACCACGTCTCACAAAGACACGGCGGTTGGAACCAAAAATCTCCAATTTGGACTCCAGACCAAAGGACACATTTTCACCGGTCTGATGTCCATTGCTCGTGTTTCTTGGCCCACGCAAGTCTCTTCTTATTGTTGGTGTCCTTTACTAGTGGTTTCTTTGTAGCAATTCGACCATGAAGGCCTGATTCACACGGTCTCCTCTGAACAGTTGATGTTGAGATGTGTCTGTCACTTGAACTCTGTGAAGCATTTATTTGGGCTGCAATTTCTGAGGCTGGTAACTCTAATGAACTTATCCTCTGCAGCAGCGGTAACTCTGGGTCTTCTATTCCTGTGGCAGTCCTCATGAGAGCCAGTTTCATCATAGCGCTTGTTGGTTTTTGCGACTGCACTTGAAGAAACTTTCAAAGTTCTTGACCTTTTCCGTATTGACTGACCTTCATGTCTTAAAGTAATGATGGACTGTCGTTTCTCTTTGCTTATTTGAGTTGTTCTTGCCGTAATATGGACTTGGTCTTTTACCAAATAGGGTTATCTTCTGTATACCCCCCTACCTTGTCACAACACAAATGATTTGCTCAAACGCATTAAGAAGGAAAGAAATTCCACAAAATAACTTTAGGGAAAGGCACACCTGTTAATTTAAATGCATTCCAGGTGACTACCTCATGAAGCTGTTTGAGAGAATGCCAAGACTGTGCAATGCTGTCATCAAAGGCAAAGGGTGGCTATTTGAAGAATCTCAAATGTAACATATATTTGGATTTGTTTAACACTTTTTTGGTTACTACATGATTCCATATGTGTTATTTCATATTTTTGATGTGTTCACTATTATTTTACAAGGTAGAAAATAGTCAAAATAAAGAAAAACCCTTGAATGAGTAGGTGTTCAAAAACGTTTTACCGGTAGTGTAGATACACATCACATGACATTTGATATAAAGTAGTTTTTGCCAAAAATGACAACGTGTTAGTTTTCCACTTTCACGAGGTTGGAGTAATAACATGTCCAACTAGTACAGACGTTATTAACAACTAAGGAAGAATGTTCCACTTCTCTCACTTTGTCTCATTGACAAACCCCGGCCTGGTCTGTTTGGTCTGTTTCTGGGGCGTTCCCAGAAGTCTCGCGATGTTGCACCTCTGGGTTTAGAAACTCTGTGATTGGCATCATGGCATTTAGCATTTAGACTTCCGGTTTTCGGATTTTGCCTTCAAAATAAAAGTCCACGGTAAAACGCTATGTGTATGATACGAAATCAATATTTTTGCAGCTTTGCATAGTGCATACAATTAAAATTATAATTACATGGGGGAAAACTAAAGACAAAACTAAAGAGAATTACTACTTTATATAAGATAAAGAAAACTATAAGGTGGAGCACATTGAGAAATGGTTGGAGCTTAAGTAAATTAATATCAAGAACATAATAATAGCCTACTTGTAAAAAAAATCAACAATTACATTTTTTTTTTTTAATATATAATTATTTTGATAGTAGGATTCTAGTTTATTTACTGGTACTATTGTTGAAGAATGCAATTTTGTTTAAGAAAAGTAACTGTATTTTCTTTGTATTGAAAAAACAAATTGCACTGTACAGAACMAACTATTGATTGGTCCAGTCTACTTACTAACCAGAGACCCTAGAATACAAATCAGATGAGTTTGAACTATGGTCAGCTTAAAATGGGGTGCCTGGACACTATATGGTACATATATAGTACTGTACAGGAAGAACAATTATTTGTGCCTTATGTAAAAGTGGGGTCAGGAGGACTCAGTAGGGTCTGTAGAATCTATATATGGTGTTATTTCACGAGGCTCTGAAAAATACAGAGTGTTGCTGGACTTTTACTCCACCCATTCCAGTGACCACAATGTGAATCACTGTATATGGAATACATATTGGCTTACAGAGCAAAAACTATTCTAGGTGCCGCAGTAAAAGTACTGTAGGGAATACTCAGTGGGGTCAATAGAATCTATAGGGTGTCATTTCATGGGCTCTGAATAATATGGAGTGTTGCTGGACTTTTACTGTGGTCAAACAGCTTAAACTGGGTTACCTGGACACTGTACRGTACAAATATAGCACTGTACAATGATTGATTGTGTGTCCATAAAACCAGGGTCCAGTCTACTCACTACAGTCCCTAAAATACAAAAAGCCAGGTCATAGGAAGCTTTATGTTGACATTTGAACAGTGAGACACATATCAGCACCATGGACAGCTACCATTTTAGCATGTTATGTTGTTGCTGTCAGCCAAATATGTGGCCCAAAAGCATATTAATGTGATTTCATATTTTAGACATTGCTAGAACACACACTGGTAAAGAGAAAACGTTATTATCTGTCTCAAATAAACTTGGGTGGAAAATACCCCGTTGGGGTTCTACTAACCAAATATGTTCCTCCAGTGATGATCCATGGCAAGAAGCCTCCAGTGATGATCCATGGCACGAAGCCTCCAGTGATGATCCATGGCCGAGCGTCCAGTGATGATCCATGGCACGAAGCCTCCAGTGATGATCCATGGCACGAAGCCTCCAGTGAGGAGTCATGGCACGAAGCCTCCAGTGATGATCCATGGCAAGAAGCCTCCAGCGACGTTCTCCAGTCCGGAGCCTCCAGCGACGGTCTCCAGTCCGGAGCATCCAGCGACGGTCTCCAGTCCGGAGCATCCTGCGGCGGTCTCCAGTCCGGAGCCTCCAGGACTTTCTCCGGACTGGAGCCTCCAGCGACTTTCTCCAGCGACTTTCTCCAGTCCGGACTCCAGCGACTTTCTCCAGTCCGGAGCCTCCAGCGACTGTCTCCAGTCCGGAGCCTCCAGCGACTGTCTCTCAGTCCGGAGCCTCCAGCGACTGTCTCCAGTCCGGAGCCTCCAGCGACGTTCTCCAGTCGGAGCCTCCAGCGACGTTCTCCAGTCGCGGGGCCTCCAGCGACGGTCGACGGTCTCCAGTCCGGAGCCTCCAGCGACGGTCTCCAGTCCGGAGCCTCCAGCGACTTTCTCCAGTCCGGAGCCTCCAGCGACGGTTGACGGTCTCCAGTCCGGAGCCTCCAGCGACGGTCTCCAGTCCGGGGCCCCCAGCGACGGTACCCAGTCCGGGGCCCCCAGCAACAGTGCCCAGTCCGGGGCCCGCAACGAGGGTGCCCAGTCCGGGGCCCGCAACGAGGGTGCCCAGTCCGGGGCCCGCAACGAGGGTGCTCAGTCCGGGGCCCGCTACGAGGGTGCCCAGTCCGGGGCCCGCTACGAGAGTCCCCGCACCAGAGGTGCCACCAAAGTGGGGGGAGCCAGTGGTGGAGCGGGGTCTGCGTCSCGCACCTGAGCCGCCACCGTGGATAGATGCCCACCCAGACCCTCCCCTATAGGTTCAGGTTTTGTGGCCGGAGTCACAAAACCTGGGGGGGTACTGTCACGCCCTGACCTTAGAGATCCTTTTTATGTCTCTATTTGGTTGGGTTAGGGTGTGATTTGGGGTGGTTATTCTATGTTCTTTCGTTCTATTATTTGTATTTCTATGTTTTGGCAGGGTAGGGTTCTCAATCAGGGAYAGCTGTCTATCGTTGTCTCTGAAAGAGAACCATACTTAGGTAGCCCTTTTTCCCACCTGTCTTGGTGGGAAGTTGACTTTGTTTGTGGCACATAGCCTTAAACTTCACGGTTTGTTTTGTATTGTTTATTGTTTTGTCGGCGTCATAATAATAAAGTTAAAATGTACGCTCACCAAGCTGCACCGTGGTCCACTTCATTCAACAGCCGTGACAGTTCCGTTTTCAGGGGGCTGTGTCGAACAGCCTTTCTTGTAATGCCTACATTGCGTCCTGCATGTTAAATTAATTCCAAAACAATAAATGAATTGACTTTTTTTGTGTTGAATATCCGTTGGAAAAACTAAACCCKTAACACTTTTTTTGTTGCTTACCCTAGCGTGAAATAAATTGCCATTCCATACACAACTTCCATGCACTCTTGCCTTGCGCTAAAGGCAGTGCCAAAACGACAGAGTTCCTTAGAGAATAATTAGAGACAGGTTGAATCCTGTTGAGTGTTATGATAATTAACTCATTATTAGTAGGCTATTTACGTGCCCATTTTGTACAACAACTAAATTGGGGTTTATGATATGCCCAGCCTTGATACGAGTGATGATGTTATGCAACATGCTGTAACGGGCCTGATAACGGTAACATTGTAGTGAAGTTGCATTAACGTTAGTTTTAACGTGCATTATTATAGGCATTAATCTTTACCAGTTATTTATGCTTACTAAATAAATATTGGTGGGTCGAGTTGTCCGTCGTCATCATAGGGGTTATGAAGGGGGTTATTTTTTTTCATAAGCGGAGAATTGTGAACTTTTTTGAAGTGCCATGATCAGGTGGCTAACGGACAAAAATAAATGAATAAATAACGTTAAGTAATGACAAAAATAAATAATATTTTATGCTATCTAGCTCAGTTAATTAATAAACTAGCTAGCTACAGTAGCTAACGTTAGCTAACGAATGAGGTTTTAGTTCTGGCAAATAACGGATTTKATTTCAAATCAGCCAACCCATGAGAACATTTCACGATGGAGTTGCCGTAGTTCTAACCTTACATTGTTAATATTTTATCAATGAACAGCAACTTTGTGGCCTCATTTGTCAAATCGGCCAGCTACTTCGTTTCAACTCACGAAATACCTCTTATATTGGTGCAACATGTCACTAATCATAGTTAAAAACCGTTAATCATAGATTTACTGATCCAGATTTAAAATTAAGAAAATTGTCAAACTATTCAGTCAAACGTAACACTACCTCATGTTTACGGTGTRAAGCATGCTTGCTTATTGAACTCTCTGCAGTACTTAAATATTACAGACAATTGTTATGTTGATATAATGCATTATATTTTAGGAGGTGCACCATTTGAGGTAAAAACTTGTGTTACAGTATATACAAGCCAACTTTGTGACTGCTAAAGATGTGTAATGTAGAGTTCATTCATGTAACTATGGCTACACAGAGAGGAGGAATCATCCACCTGCAGTCAAATTGGATGATGGGAGCAATGATTGGGGTCTAAATGCTATTCAGTCTTGGTGTCTTCTCTGTAATTTGCCATTGATATTTGGTGATCTGGTAGAGAAAGATGATAAATACTGGCAGCTGCTTCTGTTACTACTACAAATTGTAAATATTGTGTTTTCTTCTATACTAACAGAGGGCATGACTATCTATCTGAAGCACTTAATTGCTGAACATCATAGGCTTTTCAAGTATTTGTTTCCAGATAGAAGTCTGTTACCGAAACACCACTTCATGATACATTATCCCCGTTGTATAAGGAATACTGGGCCCATTCTTCACTCGCGGTGTATGCGCTACRAGGCAAAACATAATTTCTTTAAAAAGCAACTGAAGAGTTTTAAGAATGTCATTATGAGCTTAGCCAAGAAACACCAAAATTACATGGCATATAATTGGGAAACTTTCAGTCAGGAGAGACTACCTATAGGTCCAGGAAAGATGTCAAGGCTCAATGACCTGAAAGAAAGCCAAGAGATTGCTGCCAAGTTGAATGTCTCGGTGCACACAAATGTTTTGTCAGTTAAATGGGTAAAGCACAATGGTACAAAATATCGTCTTGATTTGGTCATATATGGTGAAGTAGTCATTGAAATGCCAGTATTTTACAAAATKAAGGCTTTTGTTCAGAAAGAGGAAAATGTTTTTTTGGATGGGTCAGCTCTTGAAACTTTGTTTTGATGATCATTTGTATGCATTTAAAGTTGTTTTGAAGCAAAGTCCACCATGCGTGGTATTTCCTGTAAATTACATCATGTACCACAAATTTGCTCATGTCATATGGAGCAAGGGATTTTTTTGACTACATTGCCCCCTACTGTCACTTGATAACAGTTTAAGCCAGRGCTGTTACGTATGGTTAGGTTGTGAGAAACATATTTGTTTTTAATGTAAATATCAGCATTTTCCAACAAACCTATTGATTTTCTCGTGTCAAATGAGGCAGGGGATTCTTTTGACTACATTCTACTGTCACTTTATGACAGTTTAAGCCAGGGCTGAGACTTATGGTTTGGTCATAATAAACATATTTGAATGTTGAAACAGCTTTGCTTGAGTTTATTGTTAAATTCCAAGTGCTTTTACAAAATATAATTTCCTTTTACTTGGGGGAAGAGTAAATACATTAACACTGAATAGAGTAAACACATTTTTACTCTAATAGGAGTCATCGTAGATCAACACTAGCAAGTATCACTATAACACTCAAAGTGTTGATTACCTTTTAGTGTTAAATGTTTATCAACACCGGCCAGTATAGTAGAGTGTTAACTTTTTGCACTCCTCAGTGTTAAATCAACACTAGAAATGTAACACTTTGATCAGTGTACTTTGTACTCTGTGTAGAGTGGGACTGTAACGATCGTCCCGGGAAGAAGGTGACCAAAATGCAGCGGGATACGTGTTCATCTTTATTTTAAGGAACTGAACACTGAATACAAAAATAACAAAAGGAAAACCCGAAACAGTCCTGCAAGGTGAAACAAACACTAAACAGAAATACAATTACCCACCAAGCACAGATGGGAATGAGGCTACCTAAGTATGGTTCTCAATCAGAGACAACGATAGACAGCTGCCTCTGATTGAGAACCACACCAGGCCAAACACCTAGAAATACAAAACATAGAACAAAACATAGAATGCCCACCCCAATTCACGTCYTGACCAAACCAAAATAGAGACATAAAAARGGAACTAAGGTCAGGGCGTGACAGGAACCATATGTACTTGCTGACAGTGTTAAATTTAACACTTGTTGATTTAACACTTTCAAATGTACTGTGTATAATGCATGTTAAAACTAATGTTAATGCTACTTCACTACAATCTTACCGTTATCAGGCCCGTTACAGCATGTTGCATAAAATCATCATCCGTACCAAGTCTGGGCATATCATGAACTCCAATTCAATTGTTGTACAAAATGGGCATGTAAATAGCCTACTAATAATGAGTTAATTATCATAAAACTCAACAGGATTAAACCTGTCTCTAATTATTCTCTGAGGAACTCTCCACAGTAGATATGCTGCCATTTTATCAGGTTAAACCACCTCAAGTGGCTGTTTAGAATTAATCTCCAATCTAAGTTGATATATTATTTTTWATTCATTGAGCAACAGGCTTAAAATTGATCTAGGTTTAAAGTGAAAACTAAACTTAGATTAGAGGAAGGATTTAATTTAACTAGGATTAATTTAAAACTAGCTTTAACATTTGGTGCAACAGGTTTAATAGATCAACCTTGATTTAACCCAGTTTAAGAGTTAATCYATATTGSTGCAACCCACCCAGAAAGTTGTGGTAAAGGTTTATCAGATGAGGAAATATTAAGCTCTATGACAAAACGTAATTAGATGAGCAGCATGTAACTGGAGRGGTTGATGTCGAAATAAGCGAGGATACACTGAAATGTGTTTTTTCAGATGAGGCAAATTGGATTTGGATTCAGGCATACCACTCCAAATTCAGGCATACCACTCCAAATAATGATGTGTTTACATTGACTTGTGATGAATGGGAGAGGGTCCATTCGGAGAGAAGTGGTAGGTATTTCAAAACGTTCTCATGGGTAGGCCTATTAGCAGGAAAGATTAAAGTGTAGAATCCTTACTGTGTAGTACATTTTCAACATCATACATTTTCAGACATATATATATTTTTTTATTTTTATAGCTCCATAGAGGGAGAAACTTGCATTGTAATTTTATAATACTGCCGCATATAAGGTGCACAAGGAATTAACAGCCAATGCCAACCTCCGCTGTTTGGCTGCTCAGAACAGATGTGGTAGATACACCACTGTTGAGGAACATAACATCTGAACAACGCACAAATAACTTCTGGGATTCTGCTGAAATCAAGTCACTACAATTACTGAAAGAAAAACTTAAAAATGAAACATCGGCACAAATAATAGTTTCTCCAGTACAGTGCTATATTTGTACCGCATAGTGTTCAGGCAACMCATTTTAAAATGTTTGACCACAGTAAAAGTCCAGCAACACTGCATATTATTCAGTACCCCATGAAATGATACAACATATAGATTGCMCAGACCCTACTGAGTACYCCCCACTCCACTTTTACATCAGCACAAATGATACTTTTTTCTCTATGAGCCCTTATGTAATGCATATACAGTGATTTGCATTGTGGCCAGTGTATTGGCCTTAGTAAAAGTCCAGTAACACTCCGTATTATTCAGAGCCCCATGAAATGACACCATATATGGATTCTACAGACCCTACTGAGTATTCCCTACARTATTTGTATTGCGACACCTAGAACTAGATTTTGCTCTGGTTTTCTGTTCTACTTGATAACTAATTGCACCCACCTGTTGTGCCAGGTCTAAATCGGTCCCTGACAATGAAAACAAGCAGTGGAGCTAGCTTCGAGGTCCAGARTTGAGTTTGAGGGCGGAGTGATTCTTATTGTGGGCAATGGAATKGGTGGAGTAAAAGGCCAGCAACACTCTGTATTATTCAGAGCCCCATGAAAAGACACCATATATAGCCTACATTCCACAGACCCTACTGAGTATTTTTTACCGTGGCACCTAGAATAGTCTGTTTTACACGCCAATAATATTCCATATACAGTGATTTGCATTGGGGCTATTTACTTGGCCTTGGAACATGTTTTAAAACACACATGTATTGCAAATGTCACTTAAATATTTATATTGTTCATGTTTAGGCAATTATTAGTTTATTGACATGTTCTACTATTACGTGGGGACTTTTATTTTGAACATTTCAGATCGTCACGTCTTCCCTCTGGGTGGGTGTTGTAGAATTTGGATTTACCTGTAGCCGCAGGTAATAACCTACACGGGGAGACGAAGGAACAGAACACTGTGGAATTTACCAAAAGAAGCTTAGTCTTCAGTGGATAGGGTTGGTAGCTAGCTAYATGTCTTGAAATCGGCTGACTTTGTTGTGAAGAAAACACAGGTGGAGAGTTGAGAAACCGATACACACCAACTCGACCCAAAGAAAGAACGTTTTCCTTACGGACTTCCGTAATTTTATCGGCGTYAAGAGTTGCCAAAAGTAACCCAAGCGATTTATGCGGTAAGTTAACGTCTCAAATGTTCACCGTATGAAGAAGCGTATCCTAATTTCGAACAAGCTTAACTCTAGCCCGACATAAAGTGACCTTATAGATGACGTGTTTGCTTTTTGAAAAGTCATATTTAACAAGCTTTCCAATTTTTTGATTAACCTACAAAGGTATTATACCTGGGTAGCCTCCCGATCAAAATAGACAGAGCACGCACGGAAAATGTATCCAAAACAAAGTCGTTGTGACACTTCCACAGGCCAAATTTATACGCGATTTAGATTGACTTGAAAGATATCAGAATTTGACTTTTTCCTATGGCATTCTCTCCAATTGCAYGATTAAAGCATATATCTGCAAAGTAGCCTACAACAACTATCTATRGGCTGTATCTCAAAATAGAGTATTAGTTCAATGTTTGGCGTCAATAGTCTACTTGTTGCAACAGGAAATGATTCATGTGACTGTGACTGGCAAAAGAGATGATTAGTAAGCATAATAATTACTGTGTTTAGATATGACTATAAAGTGTTTATATTCCATTGTTCCCATCATATTGAAAGGTCCCGGGTGCTTTGAGCCATGCCTGGCCACAGCACAGGGGCTCCTCAGAAGTCCCGCCACGACAAACAGCACAGGGGACACAGCACCAGGGCTGACGGCTACAAGCAGGGCCGCACCATCTCTAGAGACAGCACCGCCAGCCAAGAGTCCTACAAGGACCCCCATGCCGACCACAACACACGGGAACAGTATAATGGTGACCACACCCGTTACTCTGAGGGCCAGCAATGCCGCAGAGGAACCCCCCCAACACGACACGTCAGCGGGCGGGGGTCAGAGACACTGGGGTTCATCCCTGGCTCAGCGGACTCACCCCAGAGCACAAATGCATGTGGCTCCTGTGCCTCTATGGGCTGGAGTGGCTGCAAGGCTCTCCTCTGCTGTGTCCTCACCTGTGGCTTCTGTGGCAGCCGGGATCTCTGTCTGCCTGTCAACAACGAGAGCTCCACGGACCACCCCGGCAAGGCTGACCCTGAGCAGCCCCACCCCCCCAACGGCGTGTCCGTGTCCAACCCCACCTGCGGCATCCCTATGGAGCCCAGCATCAAGCCTTCCAAGCAGCCCTCCAATCTSCCTCCTAGTGACAGCTTCCGCTACAAGGACGTCCGCATCGGRGGCCAGACGGTGGTCTATCCCACCTCGTCGTCGGGCCCCAAGCGGACGCGTACGGGCGGCAAGGGCGACAGCCAGCGTCCCGTCAGCAACACCAGCACCATCTACTCCCGGGAGGACCTGGATCTGGACGACCTGAGCGACAGCGGCACGGACATTGACTCGCTCATCACTAAGAAACTTCTAGAGCTCTACGCGCTGCACCAGATCGACCAACTGGCCAAGTGCACATCGGACTCGTCGTTCTCAAGGAAGACCAATGAGATCAGCGAGCTGATCTGCAGCATTGCTCAGGACTACAACCTGGAGCAGCGGGAGGCAGAGTGCAGGCTGGTGCACGGCGTCATYCGCATCAGCACGCGCAAAGGCAAGAAGAACAAAAACTCMAACTCCCAGGCCCAGGAGCCAGTGCACCAGCAGCCGCGAGCAAACGGGAGGAACGACCGAGGGACCCTCCTTCCTGACAGTGGCAATGAAACAATGACGTACACCTTTAACAGCAGTGAGAGTAAGAGGGTTACAACATTCATCTATACATTCAAAATAACTAGTGCATTTCAGGTATTGAGAGTCTTGAGAGAATAAGGRTGACAAAGTGTTGTCTTTCAATTTAAGTCAGAAAATCCAACAATGAATTCTTTGAATTACAACAATGAATTACTTTCCCATTTAACCACCCACTTTCCCCTATTCTTACTTCACATGTTTATGTTGCATACCAAAACTATAATCATAGTCTCCATAGATGACTCTGCTGAAATGCTTTTGGTGCGCTAGTGTTTGTCTCACCTCTTCGGYATCATTGAGTCTCCCTTTTCTATTCATTCATATACATCWATGTTTGAGTAACACTACATTGCATTTTTAYCACAGTGGAGCCTGAGGTGAAAGTGTCGGAGCTGACACGGTCGGACGAACTAGCCAGGAAGATGAGGCACTACAGTGGAATAAGTAAGTACTTCTGGATAGGAATTCTCAAAGTCTCACAGTAGGAGGGCTGATATAGGATCAGTTTAGTMTTTTTATATCATAATGAATGAGATTTCTAGGACATGGGGTACCTGATCCTAGATCAGCACTCCTCTGTGATGCTTTTAGAAAACGTGCCCTAGCCTAGCTAGTCTAGGCCAAACCTGCTCGTACAGTAACATTGTTTGCCGCTTATTTTACAGTATTTAGACTACTACTATATCAAGACCCTGTACTTCCCTATACCATAGATGGTGTACTGTATAAGATCCAGTGCATTCGGAAAGTATTCAGACCCCTTCCCTTTTTTCCACATTTTGTTACGTTACAGCCTTATTCTAAGATTGATTAAATGCAATGTTTTTCCTCATCAATCTACACACAATACCCCATAATGACAAAGCAGAAACACGTTTTTAGAAATGTATTAAAACAAAAAAACATTAATTACWCAAGTATTCCGACCGTTTGCTATTTGACTCTAAATTGAGCTCAGGTGCATCCTGTTTCCATTGATCATTCCTGAGATGTTTCTACAACTTGATTGGAGTCCACCTATGGACATGATTTSGGAGGGCACACACCTCTATATAAGGTCCCACAGTTGAAATGTACATGTCAGAGCAAAAACAAAGCCATGAGTTGGAAGGACTCTTCCTACAGCTTGCCGCCCGGCCAAACTTATCGGGAGAAGGGAAGGTGACCAAGAACCCGATGGTCACTCTGACAGAGCTCCAGAACCATCTCTACAATACTCCACCTATCAGGCCTTTTATGGTAGTGGCCAGTCGGAAGCCACTCCTGAGTAAAAGGCACATGACAGCCCGCTTGGCGTTTGCCGAAAGGCACCTAAAGGATTCTGACCATGAGAAACAAGATTCTCTGGTCTGATGAAACCAAGAATGAACACTTTGGCCTGAATGCCAAGAGTCCCATCAGGAGGAAACCTGGCACCTCCCTACGGTGAAGCATGGTGGTGGCAGCATCATGCTGTGGGGATGTTTTTCAGCGGAAGGGACTGGGAGACTAGTCAGGATCGAGGGAAAGATGAACAGAGCAAAGTACAGAGAGATACTTGATGAAAACCTGCTCCAGAGCGCTCAGGACCTCAGACTTGGGCAACGGTTCAACTTCCAACAAGACAACAACCCTAAGCACACAGCCAAGACAACGCAGGAGTGGCTTCGGGACAAGTCTCTGAATATCCTTGAGTGGTTCAGCCAGAGCCCAGACTTGAACCCGATCGAACATCTCTGGAGAGACCTGAAAATAGCTGTGCAGCTACGCTCCCCATCCAACCTGACAGAGCTTGAGAGGATCTGCAGAGAAGAATGGCACATCTGTATTTTGATATTATTCCCCAATCTTGCAGCGTCATACCCTAGAAGACTTGCTGCCAAAGGTGCTTCAACACAGAACTGAGTAAAGGATCTGAAAACTTATTGTAAATGTGATATTACTGTTTATGAATTAGCAAATATTTCTAAAAACCTGTTTTGTCATTATGGAGTATTGTGTGTAGATTTGAGGGGAGGAATTAAACAATTTGATCAGTTTTAGAATAACGTGACAAAGTGGAAAAATTCAAGGGGTCTGGGTACTTTCCGAATGCACTGTATAACTTGAATCTGAGCCAGCGTCTATTTACAATATGGTGGGTTCTGTAGCATTTCAGTGTTATTGTTCTAAGCTGGAAATACTCTCCCATATCTGATCCAATACATGTTTTCAGAACAATAACACATTGTTTCCTTGTTGTGGCTCATGGAATGGTTATCTTTACTTGTCCTGGGCAGTGTTCATTTAGGCACCAAACTGAAGAAAACGGACTGGAACAGGGAAGGACTAGCTAGACTTGTTAGAAACGCTCATTTTCCATTGCAAAAGGTTTTAAAATGTTTCTAGCTGCGTGCCCTGATGAACACAACCATGGATTCTATGCGGCAGGCAGCAGAGGTAGTAGGCCTAACCTCTGGGCTGACTGTTCCGGTAAGTCATGGTAGCTGAGGGGCTCTATGGTCAACGCAGCTGTAGTACCCAGTGCAGCTGCAGGCATTTTCTTACCTCTCTGATTACCAGTGGCATACCGTGCTTTGATGTGACTCCTGGAGAATAAAAGCCTTCGCATTCCTCCTTTTTCCGTGTGCTGTTTTCTCCTGGCTATTATACCACCTCCCCCTCTCTGCCACCCTATACACCCCTTGCATCCTATCTCAGTTTCCCCCATTCGCTCAGGGTAGGTGGTGTATGTCGTCCCCTCAGGCAGCGTATCAGGTGACATTAAATACCTGCCACATAATGGATGACGGTTTATGAAATTTGGGTAGTAACCCTGATTACAGCTTTTTTTTTGTTATACAGTGGTGAGAATGGAAGGTGAGGGGGGAGTCTTGTTACAGTGCCTTTGGACGGAGGGACATTGTGGCGTTTTCACACCATATGCGACTGTGGGAGTGTGCCAGGATATCAGCTGTCAGAATGTCATTTTCTATTTTTATTTGATGAAGGGCCAGTTTACTGGACACAGATTTAAAGCTAGTCCTGGAAATAAAAATGCTCAATGGAGAATATGTGGCTTTTAGATCCAGGACGAGGCTTAATCAGTGTACCGGAAACCGGTCCCATAAGGTATCGTGTGGTTCAGTAACCATTATAGTGGTAACTTCAACTATTGCTATACCTTGTAGTCTCTGTCCATTCCAATACTGGCTGGTAAATGTTTCTCTCTATTCTGGCCCTCCTAGCTGACTCCTCCAGCTCAGCTATAGCCTACTCGCACTACCAGCATGACACAGAGACTGACTCGTCAGGGGCCCCACTGCTGCTCGTCCTCTGAACGTCGTGACAAGGTCAACACAACGTCCAGGGCACAACATTCTCAAGGGCCTCAACTGAACTGGGGCCGCTGGCTGTTGTGTGATAGGCTGATCAACAAACATTTACATCACACTATTGTTCCTCCAACACTGTCATGCTTCCCTGGAACTGTAGTAGAAGGCAATCTATAGAGACGGAGAGGATCTTAAGTGTGGGACTATTGAAGCCATCTCTTCACTCTGGTGTGGAATCAGCATGTCCTTCCAAACCATGGAACCGTGAGTGAGGCCTGCTTGCAATGGGGAAGGGAGAGATGGTGGCACCACTCTACGGGTGCACAATTGGCACATATCTGAACATCCGAAAAACAAGGGGATTTTTTTTTTTAACAAGGGAAAGCTATGGACTTTTTTATATTTGCATGCTATGTTGTAAGTTGTTTTTATACYAGTTACGTTGTTGCCTTGCCACTCCAAGCAGAGACACTAAAATCACTCCATGCCATTTTTAACTCCGTTCTCAGTAAAGTGACTGACCCTAATGCATAACCGTCCCTGTTTAAGTGTGCATGTGACAGTTCGTTAGGGCAAATTGACACCCTACCATTTGGACCCAGTAGCAAGTTTAGCTTCATACTTTACTTTGTGTCAAAGGAGTTACTTTGTACAAAACTTTTTTTCTTCCCGAAGTTAATGTTGCTTCTTGGTTTGTGTAAACATCTCTTTTGAAAATGTAAATGGGTCTTTTGGTCACTAAAAAAATAAAAAATAAAAAGTCAATCTATAGGTACATTTTTATAAAAATAAAAAAAGGAATGAATCCCCTTGCCTGTTTATGCCAACTTGCTACTGTTTAATTCAACTGTTTATATAATATATGATAATATAGTTAACTTAAATCTAATAGAGTATGCTTATTGTTTCGGTATGCACATTTGATTGCATCCTAACTTGAGATCGAGTTCCATTGACACCGATGCTTGACTTGAGTTAAACACAGATCTCAAGGATGGATTCAGGCCATTGAGTCCTGAAAATTGCTCTTTGCTACTTATGTTTATGCACAGATGTGTATTACTGAGGAAGTCTTGGGATTTTGTGTTTTTGCTGTTGGGTTAGTCTCTCTGTCACTTGATCAGATTTATGTTAATGGTCAGCTATGCAGCAGAAGGGGAAAAAAAGAGCTGGTGTAGGCTTTACATTTTTAAGAGGCCTGTACTGGTTATTGTCAAGCTTTCAATCTTTCCTTCCCATGTAATGTGTTAACTTATATTATTTCAGCACTAACTACTCCTGCACACTTGTTTTGCCTGCTCTCCCTGTCACAGCAACATGCTTGTGCAACGGTTGTTGGGCTACTTTATCAGCACCTCTGTATTTCTCCCCGTCTCTCAAATTACTGTTGTCARCCTTCTCCACCCCCCGCCCTCCCACACCCCCGGTCAGTGTGTTGTCAGCCTATTTCCGCCCTCAGAGAAAAAGGAGGAACTCGTTYGACTGGTTTTGACAAAAGAAAGGATATAAAATCCTGCCGTCTGTCCTGAGTAGTTCATCGCAGGGGGGAGCATTATCAAGAAAATGTAACCTGCTTTTGAGAATTTCTCTCTCTTTGTTGGGGTTTGTTTTGGTTTTCCCTGGCTCTGCCCCCTCTGCATTCCAGTTCTACCTGTGTGAGGTGTCATGAAATTATAGTTATTTCACAACTAACACCTCATGCCAGGTCACATGACCGTATACATACCTTCTCTAAACCGAATGGCACAGAGAATGTATCTTTTCTTGAATGTTGACATGTTGACAAATTTCAACAAGCTTACAAAACTCCTAAGTTTGCCGTGGATAACAGATTTGTGTCATTGAGTTTATCATCTTGACTCATGTATGCCTGATTTATGTTTGGAAGAATTGAATTGTGTTAGAAACGTTAACCTAATGAAGGTTACATCCGAATCCTCCTTGTCCTGGTGTCAGTTTAAATGACCGCCACAGGAGGGAGCAGCGTACCACAAGAACTGAAAATTGTTGCCCTGCTCCAGCTTAAAGGGGAAATGCACCAGCTGATTTGGCCTTGTTTTTTGTCTTGTTCCTCAAGAAATGGTGGCGGCTGTGACTGAAGCCAAACGCGAGTTGGTTTGGATGTGTGGTTGGATATATGGGTGTTTCTCGGGTGTGTGGTTGGATATATGGGTGTTTCTCGGGTGTGTGGTTGGATATATGGGTGTTTCTCGGGTGTGTGGTTGGATATATGGGTGTTTCTCGGGTGTGTGGTTGGATGTGGGGGTGTGGTTGGATGTGGGTGGTTCTCGGGTGTGTTGTTGGATATGGGTGGTTCTCGGGTGTGTGGTTGGATATGGGTGGTTCTCGGGTGTGTGCTTGGATATGGGTGTGTGGTTGGATATGGGTGTTTCCCGGGTCTGCCCTTGCTACACCAAGACACACCTATCTGTCAGAACCTTGCCCGCAGCTGTTTCTCCTCACGCAATCACCAACAAAACCTCCAGCAGGTTGAGTTGAATAAATACAGGCAGATGTATGGTGAGACGCCAGAGGAAGCTTTGGATAGGTCAGTAGCGAACAGAGTAATATGAGAAGAATGCAATTGCTGAATTTATGTAGATATTCTAAACTTAAGTGTTATGATAACTTTCATATGTATTAACAGGTTCATGTAGAAAAAACAACATAATACCATAGAAGCAGTGTTCTGCTAATATGAGTGTGCATCATTCGTTGTAATTCCCAGCCGATACAGGTASTGTGTCTATTGACAATATTGTCTGGTGGTAATTGGGGCCATCTTGGAAGACATGTCAGAGTGGTTATACCTTCCTGTGTGGTATCCCATATACAACAGGAGTTTCCTGATCCTGGTGCAGAATAAAGTTTCCCCCCCCCATATTGACTGATACCATTAAATTCCCTAATAAATAAAGACAATCCAATTAAAAGTTGTCTAGTAAAATGTTTATGCCAGGTCTCGCCTGTACATGTACGGCAGTCCAATCATCTTGGAAGTCTCCATGTGCTGGCTCCATACATGTTTCTGTGAACATGTATGGAGAGCTCGGTCCCGTGTGGCTCAGTTGGTAGAGCATGGCGCTTGCAACGCCAGGGTTGTGGGTTCATTCCCCACKGGGGGACCAGGATGAATATGTATGAACTTTCCAATTTACAAACTTTCCAATTTGTAAGTCGCTCTGGATAAGAGCGTCTGCTAAATGACTTAAATGTAATGTAWATGTAACACATACACACRTAGTCACTTCTATYACCAATGTGTTGTGAAATGTCATGTTTGTAATTGTATTTAACTGCCTTCATTTTGATGGACCCCAAGAAAGAGTAGCTGCTGCTTTGGCAGGAACTAATGGAGATCCATAATAAGTACAAATGGCAGTTAGGTAATATCTGACATAACTCAGTGCAACTCGATATTAGGAAGGTGTTCCTAATGTTTGGTACTGTATACTCAGTGCCTATATTATTATTATTATTATTAGAAGTATTGTTTCATTCACTTCTCTTTTTGACCTGCACTGTTGCAGTTACATGTGACTAATAAATGCTTCTAATCTTTAAAAAAAGAAGAAGAAAATAAGAGGTGAGGCTGGAGGTGAGGTCTTTGTTAGAGGTCCTTGGTTCGAGCTTCGGCATGACCCGACTCAGGAGGAAGTGGTACTCACTAAGCAGGCTGCATGACGTCCTTTCTTTCGACGCCAAACCCACTGCTGGTGTGCGTGGCCAAAGAGCTCTACTTTCAGGTAAAACAAATGTAAACGCTTGGAGTTTGCTAAACRACATTGGCACTTGGATTGGAACCTGTGCTATGCTCAGGTGACATGAAAATAGAGCTCCGTGGCCACGCACACCAGTGGTGGATTTGGCATTGAAGGAAAGATGCAGAAAATAACCCCATAACTACTGTAAAATATGTTGGTGGATCTTCAATGTTTTTTTGGGCTACTTTGCTTCCACTGGTCCTGGGGCCCTTTTTTATGGTCAACGGCATCATGAACCTTAGTACCAGGACATTTCTGCTAAAACCTGGTTGCCTCTGCCAGGAGGCTGGAACTTGACAGCAAGTGGATCTTCCAGCAAGAAAATAACCCCAAGCACACATCAAAATCCACAAAKAAATTATTAATTGACCACAAAATCAACATTTTGCAATGGCCGTCTCAGTCCCCGGACTTCAAACCCATTGAAAACTTGTAGTTTGAATTGAAGAGGACAGTCCATAAGCACAGACGAGGATATTAAGGATCTGGAAAGATTGTGCATGGGGGAATGGGCTATTTCAAACTGTTTTTCAGGGTGAAATCTGAATTTGAGATCCACAAGTGTGAWTGCATGGAAATTCCACTGTTCCAGTGTTTTCTGAGCCTGGGGTGATTTTACGTCTAGGGCTCAGGAAGCTACATGAACTTAACTTTGTATAAAATCATACATTGATGTCAATGAAATACTTGCTTTTGTATCATAGGATTTGGGCCTCAGTGTGTAAAATTACACTGAACAAAMATATAAACACAACATGTAAAGTGTTGGGCCCATGTTTCATGAGCTGAAATAAAAGATCCTAGAAATGTTCCATATGGACAAAAAGCTTATTTATCTCATTGTGTGCAGAAATTTGCTTACATCCCTGTTAGGGAGCATTTCTCCTTTGCAAAGATAATCCATCCACCTGACAGGTGTGGCATATCAAGAAGCCGATTAAACAGCATGATCATTACACAGGTGCACCTTGTGCTGGGGACAATAAAAGGCCACCCTAAAATGTGCAGTTTTGTCAGACAACACGATGTCACAGATGTCTCAAGTTTTGAGGGAGTGTGCAATTGGCATGCTGACTGCAGGAATGTCCACCATAGCTGTTGCCAGAGATACTAATGCTAATTTATCTACCATACGTCGTTTTATAGAATTTGGCAGTAAGTCCATCCGGCTTCACAACCGCAGACCACATGTAACCACACCAGTCCAGGTCTGAGACCAGCCACCCGGACACCTGATGAAACTGTGGGTTTGCACAGCTGAAGAATTTCTGCACAAACTGTCAAAAACCGACTCAGGGAAGCTCATCTGCGTGCTCGGCGTCCTCACCAGGGTTTTGACGTGACTGCAGTTTGACGTCGTAACCGACTTCAGTGGGCAAATGCTCACCTTCAATGGCCAATGGCACGCTGGAGAGGTGTGCTCTTCATGAATGAATCCCAGTTTGAACTGTACCTGGCAGATGGCAGACAGTGTGTATAGCATCGTGTGGGCAAGGGGTTTGCTGATGTCAATGTTGTGAACTTTTTTTTAAGGTATCTGTGACCAACAGATGTATATCTGTATTCCCAGTCATGTGAAATCCATAGATTAGGGCTTAATGCATTTATTTCAATTGACTGATTTCCTTATATCAACTGTAACTCTTTGAAATTGTTGCATGTTGCATTTATATGTTTGTTCAGTGTATATTGTGGAAAACCTTGTAGTACCTCATAACCTTGTAGTGCTCAGGTTTTAATAGTCAAAAGTTGCCTTGAGTCCATATCATTTGTTTAATAGATCCCTCTATTGCATTAGGAGAAATCTGCAAGCCTAAATCCTCAAAACGCATTGAGCATGATCCACACAATGGATGGCATGAACATCAGACTCAAATAAGTAAGGTTTGAAATATGTCACTGCCCACCAGCCAAGAGCTGTTGAATTTACTGCTGTGATAAGTCCATAGAGCACAATGCATTTATGTGGTTTGTGTTTAGTCAGTTTAGTTCACATTGGTCAAAGCAAAAGAGTAAGTTCACGTGCCAACCTTTAATTAGAAGACATCAGGGGGCTGTAGAGAGAGACTTGTGGTACAACTACACTCAAAGAGCACAGAAAGATCATGGCCGGAGATCAACTCCACGTACTGTACTTCTGAAGGAGCTACTGAGGGGCTTTGGATATAGTRGAACACCCAATATCAGATTGTTCCTCAACTAAGTGGCTGTTCCACAGAGCTGGATCTCAGAGCGTTATTGAAGTGGACTCATATTGGAAGATCAGTGTTGAAAATACAGAAAGAGTAGAGAGACTGAGAGTGGGGCTTGGCTGTGGTCTGGTTGTTCATAATTTTAAAGCTGAGGATGCTGGAMGCTACACCGGTCAACATTATGCTACGGAATATGGCCCAAAATATGGGGATGGTTTGGTTTATCTCTCTGTCCTTTTGATCTCTTCATCGACACCAGCACAGATCTAAAGCCTCTMCCGACCTTCCTTGACTTCACCCCAACATTCTCAGACCAAAGTCCTCTCTCTATGATGTCAATCAGTTGCAGAGGACTCTGTGTGGCACTGACCTTAATGGTTGTCATAGTTGGTGTTTACACCAAAATGAGGGACCTCCAAAAAGCAGAGTTTTTTTCAGGCATGGAGGCGACAGAGCACCAAGTCTTGGGCTGATGTCCTGCTCCTCCTCGCTCTCAGTTCTCTCTTAAAGATGCCATGTTCTCTACTGTCAATGTATTAATTGTGTAAGTCCTTTACTGATTGTATTACTTTTACTGTTAGCTACATTAAATGATGTTTGGAAGATTTGAACATGCATTTATTATATATATATATATATATATATATATATATATTAAATGTTTTCTGGAGACATATTCCTAGGCTCCAAAGCCTTTTTCTTGGTTTCGACATAGGGTTTTGCTTTTGTGAATTGCTCTGTAAAAATGTCCCATACTCATTTGTGAATACAAAGGAATAAAATAATGTATAATATATCTTTGAGATCTGATAGATCTGTCTTTATGGCAGCATAAATAAACACTCTGTGCTGTGTATTCAAAGAGCAGTAAGAGACGTATTTTTCGGTAACACTGTACTTGTAATATTTTCACCTATATTTTTTTGTTGTTCAAATGTCCAGTCTAGGGAAACTAAATGACAACCTCATGTTAGACGGTGTGACGCTCTACATATGTTGAGATTGTATTCTTTATTTAGATATACAGAACGCCGTGACATTTTTTGTTCAAGSCCGACCTTGGCTTCATTAGACTGAAAATATAATTCCTCYTCATATCTTATTGGTATGATAAGGAGAGCTTAGTGACTGTTATTGACCGTTGAGACAGTCACTATGCAGTTCCGTTGAGGCTGTCTTCTCGTTGCTGCGTTGAGCCACTCGTGAGAGGAGAGAGGCAGCAAGATGACGGTACRGGGCACCCAGCTGGTAAACCACCTTCCAAAGTGCCCTCTGTACCAGTGAGGTAATATAGATAAAGCTTGCTGTAACTTGGGCTCAAACACAATAGGAACTGGAGTAGGAAGATGGAGACTTGCGGAGCACTCTCACACTACTGTGATAGCCTTGTCTATGTATGAAAACATCACTGATGCTCCACACCACTCATTCCCAATTCCCAACACAGATTCACTCTAACCCAATGATTAGGGGGGGAGAACGTGGGCTTCGAATTCTGCACATATTATTCCAGTGCACTGCTTATTAGTAGTTACTTTAGAAGAGATATGTTTAAATTGAGCTTGAAGAGCTTCTTGAATGGCAATGCCAGCTGTAATATAGACCTCTTGAACAGGAGACGTTTAATCTACTGTGGCTTGGCTAATGCTGTTTGTATTCTTGTCTCGCAAACCATATTCCAAATTGTAAAGACATAACCCAATAATTGTATAAAAATATATTTATAGAAAATAGTCTGGAGGCAGTCCCAGAAATGATTTACATTGTTCATGCAAACATACAGAAAACAAACAATGTATCTAAACGGTATTCTGCAAAATATACATGATTTTAAGGAATGTGTATTGTAGACCATCTGATATAACCAGTAAAATGTTGCTATTTTTTTGTTGTTGCTAATATACAGTAAATGTTGCTAATTCATAGTTGGATGTAAACAATAGCAAACTGTTCTCATAATTTCCAGAGACATTTTTTTTCTTCCTATTTGGTCAGACATTTRTTACTGGGAATAAAGAATACACATTTATTTCCCCTTATAACGAGCTCTTATTTGTCAATCTCTTCACCACATGACCAGACACCCCAACTCAGTCCCGGGGGCTCAATATCCCTCACAGTGGGAGCCCACACCCCTCAAGTTCAAGTTTCAACTTTATTGTCCCAGCGGGAAATTATATMAAGTCTCTGTATATCAGCCTTGCAGTAGCTACCTGCTGAAGAGCATATCGACCAGGAAGTCCAGTAGATCTGCTTGGCCAATGACAGGACGGAAGAAGAGCTCGGTTATAAGGTTGGGTGTGATGGTCTTGAGCATGGAGGCCGCGAGCAGGATACGAGCGAAGCGGCTCCGGTCCCCAGGGTGGAGTGATTGKACCACCTCCCTCAGAGCATGCTGAGCCTCCTGCTGTAAGCCCTCCACGAATAGAGCTGCCTTTAGGTCTTTCACATCTGTTGAGGAGGACAGAAATGTATCATGAGTGGACAAGCTACATTTCATACACAGTGGTACAGTACAGTACTGTTCAGTTATATATGACATTGCAATTGATTTTTGTAAACCTACTGGCCAGCTGGATTCACTGAAAGTATTTTATGTTTTGTTGCGTGTGTGGACAAGCCTAACAAGTCTTATTTAATGTTTGAATTCTGTATGTAGGGAGGTTTATTAGATCATCAAGCAGCTGTGGGGACGTAAAATCCCTACCGAACAAACACTTCCATTGACTCGTTGAAATATTGAAGCTTTAAGGCAAACCTTACCTGGGTTAAATATCATGGTGCCCTTGAGGTATGCGTACTCCTTTGGACTTAAATCCAGACTCCAGAACTTTTTGAGGCACGACTTGAGTTTGTTCACACCAGCCAATGTGGGCTGCTCTCTTTCCGTCTCTGAGCTCTCTTGAGAATTCAAGAGGATTCTTTTCAGCATGCTATCGGCAGGGGTGTCGATGACGTCAAAGTTCATGCCTTCCTGGGCCAGACCCAAAATAAAGAGTGGCGCCCAGCAACTTTGGAGGAGCGAYAGTTGATCGTTCRGTGGGAGTTGGTTGAAAGCRGGTAAGTTCTTCATAAAGTGAATTGTTTTCACCAGCACTCCCGATGCCTCTTGGCAAATGTCTGCTGGACTTTTCAAGCACACTGTCCGTCGTATCTCGCAGTTGCATCTATGAGGTATCAAGTTGTAGTTCAGGCTGTTGTGGCTTGACTTGGAATTTTCTCGATTGAGGATGTTGTAAAGGATAGCACTTGACTGCCTATCGTTGTAATCTGTACATGCGTTATCCATTTTGACGAGACACAGAACATACTCTCAAAAACAAAATGAAAAGCTGAAATACATTCAAATGTTCTTGGCCTACCAAGCCAGGCTCTTGTTGAGGTGGTGTGTGGTTGTGCGGATGCCTTACACCGTGCTTCTATTTATAAGGCCAACCCACTGAGCTAAACTCGTGCACCTTGACCTGTCAATACTTCCTCGGCGAAAAACAAAGAGCCCCTAAAGAGCAGACAACTCRACTGACGGCATCCCCTAAAGAGCAGATAAGGTATTCTTATTGAAAACCAATGGATAGAGCATATCCATATCGGGCGGGGTAAGCCTAATCTGTGAGACTCTGTCATTACCCAAGGCTGTACCAAGCTACCAAGGACTGTGGGAGTACTCAAGCACACTGCATATAGCTCCGCTCATTGCCAGCTCACACCTAAGTTGGACACGGGCCAATGTAAACAGGTAAGGGAGCACTGACCTGTCAGCTAAGTCCTTGAGAGATGTACCCAACCTTTAGTTTAGTTCAGGCTTCCAAAGGGCTAAATATACCAAAAACAGTAGGCCTGCATAACCGAATGGATTTCTTGGATAAAAATGGCGTTACATGACATCTTACATTGAACAAAAGCTTACAAATTCGTTGTATACAACGCCAGGAACGACAGACGGATTAATAGTGAAACATAGTGGAATTCAGTGTGGATTTGGAAGCTACAGCCCTTCTGCCCTAAACTCTGATCCCAGTCATGTGTCCCCACCGTATATTCCACACTGACTCAGAAGCCTGTCTCACCAATAATGTGTTTTCTGGGCAAATCTGTCCAGCAGACGTCTCGATACCCAGACCCAAACTAATACCAGACCCTGACCAAACCAATACACAACCTTTTGAGACCCACAMCAAGATCCAAACTCTTCAGACTGAAATCCAGACCAAGTGTATCGAGAGCCTGACAAGCGGAAGACCAATTCAAATGTGGAAAAACCAGATCCAGAACGAGACCCAGAGCAAGACCAGTCTGAAGGCATCCCATCCGGTTTCCACAAAAAGCAAGGTGCCCTGACACTTTTGTGTTGTGTCATTACTTTTTGTCACATAACTCTGACAAGAGATATCTTGACCACACGAGTTGAGAGACTAACTATGGTCTGGGACCATGAGCTGAGAACCCGACCTAGACCTGAACATTGATGCTGGGACCCAGACCCAGACTCAGTGACCAAAACCAAGACCACATTTACCGTATGTGGCATTGTGTGATCTCAAGACCAAAACCACAAGATCAAGATTCCGTCTCTGGTTTCAACCAACTCAACCATTTAAAGTATGTAAATATATTTTAAGCGTTTTGCMAAAAAAAACATGATTATTTGTCTCTTTGAACATAAACAATCAATTGATAGATTTTAAACATGTCTGTCATTGAACAACCCCATGCCATTGATTAGACAGTGAAACACACAAATGTGAAAAATTGGTAGATATGTTTTGTTATCTTTGCAGTGCCTAGCACAGAGGTTTGAACCAGATAAGCTGATTACTTTATTAGTCTGATAAATTAACAGCATGTGAGCATGTGTCATACAGTGCATTTGGAAAGTATTCAGACCCCTTGATTTTTTCTACATTTTGTTACGTTACAGCCTCATTCTAAAAGTGATGAAATTGTTTTTTCCCCCTCCTTAATCTACACACAATACCCCATAATGACAAAGCAAAAACTGATTTTTAAAAGATGTTTGCATATGTACTAAAAAAGTAAAACTGAAATATCAYATTTACATAAGTATTCAGACACTTTACTCAGCACTTTGTTGAAGCATCTTTCGTAGTGATTAAAGCCACAAGTCTTCTTGGGTATGACGCTACTAGCTTGGCACACCTGTATTTGGGGAGTTTTTCCCATTCTTCTCTGCAGATCCTCTCAAGCTCTGTCAGGTTGGATGGAGAGCGTCGCTGCACAGCTATTTGCAGGTCTCTCCAGAGATGTTCGATCGGGTTCAAGTCCGGACACTGGCTGGGACACTCAAGTACATTCAGAGACTTGTCCCGAAGCCACTCCTGCGTTGTCTTGGCTGTGTGCTTAGGGTTGTTGTCCTGTTGGAAGGTGAACCTTCGCCCCAGTCTCAGGTCTTGAGCGCTTTGGAGCAGGTTTTCATCAAGGATCTCTCTGTACTTTGCTCCGTTCATCTTTCCCTCGATCCTGACTAGTCTCTCAGTCCCTGCCGCTGAAAAACATCCCCACAGTATGATGCTGCCACCACCATGATTCACCGTAAGGATGGTGCCAGGTTTCCTCCCGACATAATGCAGTGCTTTAGACCGCCTTAGACGGCTGGGTTCTCGGTCACCTAACTGACCAAGGCAAGGCCCTTCTCCCCCGATTGCTCAGATTTGCCGGGCGGCCAGCTCTAGGAAGAGTCTTGGTGGTTCCAAACTTCTTCCATTTAAGAATGATGGAGGACATTGTGTTGTTGTGGACCTTCAATGCTGAAGACATATTTTGGTACCCTTCCCCAGATCTGTGCCTTGACATACTCCTGTCTCGGAGGTCTACGGACAGTTCCTTTGACAACATGGCTTGGTTTTTGCTCAGACATGCACTGTCAACCGTGGGACCTTATATAGACAGGTGTGTGCCCTTCTAAATCATGTCCAATTCATTGAATTTACCACAGGTAGACTCCTGAGCTCAATTTCGAGTCTCATAGCAAAGGGTCTGAATACTTATGTAAATAAGGCCTTTCTGTTTTKAATTTTGAATAAATAAGCAAACATTTCTAAAAACCTRTTTTCGCTTTGTCATTATGGGGTATTGTGTGTAGGTAAACAATTTAATCCATTTTAGAATAAGGCTGTAATGTAAAAAAAAGTCAAGGGGTCTGAATACTTTCCGAATGCACTGCATGTGTTTGGGTAAGGAGGCGTGGTAGGGGGACCCTGGTTACCACAACACTATTGCTTCAATATCTTTCATACTTTTTATAATATTTTATCAAGCTAGAGTCTCTGATACACTGTTTCAACTATCAAATATTGTTTCATAGCTATCAAAATGTCTAAATCAGAGATTTCCTGCTGAAAGTAGTCAAGGTCAAGGTCATGAGCTGAACGACTGCAATAAAGAGATTGCAGGTGCAGGCCGCCGATGGCATCGCCAGTCACCTGAATGCTTGCATGACTTCCACTTTTAGTCACATAATTCTGACATGAKACGGTGCCCATTGGTGTATTTTGAGTAGTCTATCCAAACAGACGAAAAAACATCAACATGTTACGTCTGTGGGATATGAGGGTTATGAAGAACTATTCTACCGGTGTGCTGGTTTTTGCATCAATGATTATTTGGACGAATCMCGATTTTGTCGGGGTACACCTARACCTGAATTTCAGAAGGGGAGGGGATTTGGCSCATGTACTTGGCTGGGAGGATTTTAGAGGAGGGTGTGGAAAGAGGATCCACCCTACCAAAGAGGATCCACCCTGGTTCCACCACTCGCACTAGGYCAAACACCTCAACCTCTCCGCCATAACAAATTGAGTAGCTCGCAGGARGCCAGCGCTCACGCAAGATGTGGTTGATGCAAGATGTGGTTGCAGAAATACATTGGTGAAGTGGTGTGCATAATTGGTGTGCATCTGACTCGAAATCTATAATTTCAGATATAGTCCTTATTGAGTAAGGATGATGAGACAAATTGGCTAAAAAGAAAACTGATTTTAAGATAGACAACATTATCTCTGGCAATAACCTGTTACAGTCTGCACAGGGAGGTGTGAGATCTGTATTGTGGCGCCTCCTATGGGTTTTGTAATGTATCTGTATGCTCACGGGCCGAACTAGCTAAATTAACGAAAACATGGGGATATTTTGCCAGATACATTCTCCACAGGGAAATTGTCAGACATGCAGGTGTCCACTTTCCAGGGCAAGCATCCAGGCATTGTAACTCCCGAGGCATGCTGGCAGTTGTAAATGCCTTTGATAAGGCTTGTTTTTTATTGAGGTGAGGAGCAGTCTGAGACTGGCACGGAGGACAGGCGCTTATCAGCGCAGAGATAGTTCAAATCAAACACTTGTCCTTCATTCTGGAAGAATGGCGTCAGGGCTGCATTCTTCGGTCTTTGGAGAACAAGACCCCGAAGGTGCTACATTTGCTCTGAGACGTGTGACACAGTGGCCATCGCTGTCACCTGAGGAATGTCCTCGCAACAAGTTGTTGACATGCTTTATTGCTTTCACACTGCTTTTAATACACCCCAGCCAATGTCTAATTTCTCTACTTTCAGCTTGTTACACTGTTTATACTGTGTTGGAAAAACAGAAACAGTTGATAGTAACAGCAATCACAACTGGAACATTTTCTAGTGAGGATGTTTATTGCACAGTTCAACCAAGTATCAAATTATTGTCATGAACTTACTATGCAACTGTAATTATCGTGGTATATTTCTTTGTCATATTCAATTTCCCCCGAACAATATCACTTATTAAGCACAATGATATATAGTAAGCTGCAGCATCTCTCCTCTCTGCTACCAGGGTCATTGAACTCTAGAGTGGGATATACCATCCTCTCTGACTCTGTGTGTGACGGGCACAACTCTTATTGGCCTTGATCTACTGTGCATGTCACAAAGGTTCACATGAGTCAACATTCATATGGGCACCAGGCCCGGTCGGTGACATCGCCGCCTCGTGACAGCATGTCGAACTCCCAAAACGGCACATTCTCCATGGACTTGGAGCTCCCTCAAACGTGTACAGTATCACTTACAGTAAGCCAATATCAAATCACATTTTATTTGTCATTTGCGCCGAATACAACAGGTGTAGTAGACCTTACTGTGGAATGCTTACTTACAAGCCCTTAACCAACAATACTGTTTTAAGACAATATAGTTAAGAAAATATTTACTAAATAAACTGAAGTAAAAAAAATCACTTGGTGTCAGCACCCAGAAGCCACCTATATTTCTCGTTTTATTGTCTCCAATTCAAAAATACTGCCATAAAAGCAGAGTTCAAGGCCAAGGAGAGGCCTTCCTCTTTGTCGTCTCCAGGTTGCTGAACTGTGATAACCTACAGGTATTCTACAATAGTTGTGTCTAGGGCAAGACAGTAGTAACAAGGAACTCAGAAAGCATTTGATAGTTTATGACTTAGTCACATTTACAATGGATTTTCACGGCATTGCATGACATATGTTGTTATGTTTTACACAGAGCGTCCTTATGGAAAATAAGGTTATGATTCATGGATTCAAATAACTTTATGGATTATTAGAAATATGCCAATCTGTAATAGTTGTTTTATTATACAGTAAGCAACCTATTGTTTCAAAGTCTACGTTGGAGGGACAAATCCTGTAAAATATGACCATCTCATTCAAGATTGCTCAGGGTTCTGGGTAGGGATTAGGGTGCAGCCTAAAAGCCTAAGTGGGGTACTCTTCTCATCTCAATTTCTGCACTGATCTGAAACACCTAGACAGTTGAGTGCAAATCAGCAGGTGGCCCCCTCAGTACAAAGGAATGAGAAATGATGAGACGACACAACCCTGGTAGCAGTACTGCACACCATCCATACTGGATCTAATCCAGGCAAATACCTACAGTGGCTTGCGAAAGTATTCAACCCCCTTGGCATTTTTCCTATGTTGTTGCATTACAACCTGGAATTAAAATGGATTCTTGGAGGGTTTGTATCATTTGATTTACACAACATGCAAAATATTTTTTATTGCGAAACAAACAAGAAATAAGACAAAATACTGAAAAATTGAGCATGCATAACTATTCACCCCCCCAAAGTCAATACTTTGTAGAGCCACCTTTGGCAGCAATTACAGCTGCAAGTCTCTTGGGGCATGCCTCTATAAGCTTGGCACATCTAGCCACTGGGATTTTTGCCCATTCTTCAAGGCAAAACTGCTCTAGCTCCTTCAAGTTGGATGGGTTCCGCTGGTTTACAGCAATCTTTAAGTCATACCACAGATTCTCAATTGGATCGAGGTCTGGGCTTTGACTAGGCCGTTCCAAGACATTTAAATGTTTCCCCTTAAACCACTCGAGTGTTGCTTTAGCAGTATGCTTAGGGTCATTGTCCTGCTGGAAGGTGAACCTCCGTCCCAGTCTCAAATCTCTGGAAGACTGAAACAGGTTTCCCTCAAGAATTTCCCTGTATTTATCATCGTCCATCATTCCTTCAATTCTGACCAGTTTCCCAGTCCCTGTCGATGAAAAACATCCCCACAGCATGACGCTGCCACCACCATGTCTCACTGTGGGGAGGTGTTGGGTTTGCGCCAGAYATAGCGTTATCCTTGATAGCCAAAAAGCTCAATTTTAGTCTCAACTGACCAGAGTACATTCTTCCATATGTTCGGGGAGTCTCCCACATGCCTTTTGGTGAACACCAAACGTGTTTGCTTATTTTGTTCTTTAAGCAATGGCTTTTTTCTATCCACTCTTCCGTAAAGCCCAGCTCTGTGGAGTGTACGGCTTAAAGTGGTCCTATGGACAGATACTCCAATCTCCGCTGTGGAGCTTTGCAGCTCCTTCAGGGTTACCTTTGGTCTCTTTGTTGCCTCTTTGATTAATCTCCTCCTTGCCTGGTCYGTGAGTTTTGGTGGGTGGCCCTCTCTTAGCAGGTTTGTTGTGGTGCCATTTTCATTTTTTAATTATGGATTTAATGGTGCTCCGTGGTATGTTCAAAGTTTTATTTTATTTTTTATAACCCAACCCTGATCTGTACTTCTCCACAACTTTGTCCTTGACCTGTTTGGAGAGCTCCTTGGTCTTCACGATGCCGTTTGCTTGGTGGTGCTGCTTGTTTAGGGATGTTGCAGACTCTGGGGCYTTTCGGRACAGGTGTATATATACTGAGATCATGTGACAGATCATGTGACATTTAGATTGCACACAGGTGGACTTTATTTAACTTCTGAAGGTAATTGGTTGCACCAAATCTTATTTAGGGGCTTCATAGCAAAGAGGGTGAATACATACGCACGCACCACTTTTCCATTTAAACAGTTTTTGAATTTTTTGAAACAAGTGTTTTTTTAAATTTCACTTCACCGATTTGGACTATTTTGTGTATGTCCATTACATGAAATCCAAATAAAAATCAATTTAAATTGCAGGTTGTAATACAACAAAATAGGAAAAATGCCAAGGGGGATGAATAGTTTTGCAAGGCACTGTAAATGCAGGTATTATGGGTTATGTGTTATTACATGTATTACTAACTATGGGAACAACATTTTAGCACCCTCTAGTGTTCTTCTAGGAGAAGCATGGTCAGCCTTTCATGCAGTGTTTTTTAAATTATTACTTGCAATGGGTTTACATCAAAATGTACATCAAGCCGTCATAGTTAAAAATCAATAACCATTTGCATTTCTACTTGCAATTATATCATGCTTCTTTGAGATAACTAATCAAAGGACCAAAGAGCAAATGTTGGTTTGTTGCGTGAAATCTATTTATTGATGATGACGAGGCATCCTGCAAGGAAGACGGGCAGAGTTTCAGTCAGTGTCCAACATAGTCAACCCTTCCTCTCTCAGTAAAGACAGCTAGGTACAAATGACTAATGAACCTAATGAAAAATTGGAGACGGGGGCTGCGTTTCTAACCATCCATGTCACATAATTTTGACTGTGATGAATTAAGCAAAATTACTGGAAAAGTAAACAGTGTATTCAATGCACGGGTATCATTTATCATCTCCTGACCTGATAGACTACGGTATCAATTAAGGCACATGCATTAATCCAGTTTCAAACTTCACCAACGAACAGGGATGTGACATGGCTACGGTGATTAATCACTGACCAATGTTAACTGACACATTGTGTGTCTGTCTGGAGTGATGCTCCCACTTGTGGGCTGTATACAATTGCCATTGAAATAGAGCAGTGGAATACAGGGACAGTGCAAAAAAAGTCTAGGGTCGAAGAAGGTGAATTACAGTGACAAGTAGTGCATGTTTGAGATCAACTACATCGCAGTCAGACTGTGCAGAACACTGATCGACAAATCACCTTGCATCCCAAATCTACACACTATTAGATTGTGATTCTGCCTCCCTCGCCTTGCTGGAACTGAGSCTCTGCTCACAGGTGTGCTCATTTGATGCCTGTTGTTGAGCATCTCAATTGTCTAAAAAGTAGGCAAGTTTCCTTTCTGCCATCTCATTTCTTCCATGTTTAATGATGTGTAAGAATGTAGGTCTACAAGTGAAAGCCTGGTAATCAACCTCCATATTTTACCCAGGCTATCATGTCTTGGGGGGAAGATTTTCGAGTTCCCAGTTGTTTTGAATCTTGGTCAGTGCTGTCTGTGATACTTCGGATGTCCCCACCATAATGGCGCGTTCATGTGCTAGTCGGAACTAGGAAACTCTGAAATGTCCGACTTGCTAACTGGTTGTAGTTATACACGTGCTGCGTTCAACGATTCAGCAAGTCGGACATTTCTGAGTTTCCTAGTTCCGACTAGCATTGAACGCGGCATTAAACACAAATCCATCATCATTCTTTTTTAAAGTTTTTTAATCTCAGAAAAACCAGTATACATACAAGACGTATACAAACAGACAATGATAACATATGCTAGGCTAGGGGGTACAACAACTGACAGATTATACAAAGATTAAAATATACACACGTATTGATTGTTTTAACAGCTTTCTTATTAGAAGAACGTAGAATGGTCTWAATGTACTGCTCGAATTCCTTATAGAAAACAAGGAAGAGTGTTTTTTTATTAGTGAATTTACATTTATGAATATRAAGTTTTCCCATTAGCACAATTTGATTCATGAGGTATAATTATTTTTCTTTATCCTTATTATATTTAAGGAAACCGAGCAGCACATTATCCCATAAAAAACAAAAGTCATCAAGAATATTAACAATTATAAAACTATGAATATCTTGCCATAATTTCTTTACATGTAGACAATGCCAAAATAAATGCAAAACTATTTCTGGATGCTCAGCACAAAAAGTACAGTTAATGTTAGTCTTTTTTGAGTTTCTTCAGGTAATGATTCACAGGGTAATACTTATGGGTCATTCTGAAAGAGACCTCTTTGACCTTGTTAACAAGCAGGTATTTGTCTGGTAATAACCAGACTTTTTTCCAACAGATATTATTGACAAATGTATTCCAGTAAGTTGTGACATAAGGAATGGATACAATATCCCTTTGAAATAAAGCACGTATAAATCTGTTGTTCTGATGGAGCAAGGAGAAATGCATTTTTCCTATTGGAGAGTCAACTGGATTAAGCGAGGGTATGTCAAGAAGGTGAGGTCTGGTTACACCTCTAAACAACATGAGAGTTCCAGATAGAATAGCATCAAAGACTATGGCAAACTCTCTAGGTGTAACAAGGATATTGTAATGAGATTTTAAAAATCCTCATAATTGAGTAACAAACCTTCTGCATTACAAAGTTGACTCACCAGCAGGATATGATTAGTAAACCAGTTCTTAAAAAATAAAGACTTGTTTCTATACAAAATATCCATATTGTTCCAAATGAAATACCTATGCGGGGGAAATTGTTTATATATTAACGACCACGCTAAGAATTCTTGTCTATGAASAGCAGATAATTTTGTAGGAACCTTATAAATGTTATTGTTACAAAGTAACATACAAATGAAGCCACCAAAACGGGAGAAGATATAACGACGGATGAAATTTCAAATTGAAGTGTCCATCATCCATCTAAATCGGAACTTTCCGAGTTGTCCTGAACACCGCATCAGCTTGCTAGAGTGACGTATGGTACGTGCTACGGTACGCCACTTGTGACCAAGAGGGAAAAGCGCGGACATTGAGAATACTGGGGAAATTGTAGGTAAGCTGTTAAAACTACCATCATATTGATTACTTAAATACGGGTCTGTAATTCCTAAAGCATTATGGATATTTAAAATGTATGTACAGCAACTGTTTAGCTTATAAACACATGTATTTCAAAGGTCGACATTAGCTTCCTTTTTGGGCCTCTGTGCTGCCGTCGTTTTTAGGGCTTAAGAGCAAACAAGTCCCACCTCTATGCCGCACTCATTGGACGACAGTGAAAATACTCTTATCTGATAGGACTGGCTTCACGTAACTCACATTTCTAGCTCTTSTGTATTTTCATGAATATTTTGAACATATTGGTATCGGAATGATGGTTGACACAAATATGAACCAGTCGGAATGAAATAGCTACATCCAAACCGACCTTGACACTAATTKCCCAAAAGTCGAATATTACTTGATACCCTTGTTCTCAAATTAGAAGAAATAAGTTTGGAAGGATGACCATATATTGAGAAGTTTTGCATCGCGCCGTACCTAAGGTTACTTTAGCTACTTTTGGCAGCACTCTGGCATTGGTAGCAACTAGCCAGTGGCAGTGTGATAGCCGACCAACAGTGTCGTTAAATTGCAGAACGTCGACCTTAACTATCTCGTACATGCATAACTACCCGACCAACCATGCTAGCTAGCTAGTTAGACCCTCGTGGCTCTAACTGGCTAACGCTAGCTAATGCTAAGCTAGTTAGCTAAGGAGTTACTATGTAGGAAAGCTGGACTCCCAGTTGCAAGAGCCTAGCTCTGCTTAACACTCTCCGCTCTGTCCAGGGCAACGTAGAGACGGACTGAAAAACGAGTCTTTTAGCAGGAAAATAAAGTTTGAATTCGTGCAATTATATGTGAGATGTATCCGGTTGGCTGTCAAGTGATTAGCACAGTTCGTCAGATAATTGTACTCCCTAATTATTTTACTTTAGTCCATATACTGTATTTTCTCACTCCAGTAACCATCTGACTTTCTTCAAGTCTTTAAATTATACTGAACCAAAACATAAACGCAACATGTTAAGTGCTGGTTTCATGAGCTGACAAGAGATCCCAGAAATGTWCCATACACACAAAAAGCTTATTCCTCAAAAATGTGCACACATTTGTTTACATCCCTGTTAGTGAGCATTTCACCCGTTGTCAAGATAATCCATCCATCTGACAGGTGTGGCATATCACAAGCTGATTAAACAGCATGATCATTACACAGGTGCCTTGTGCGGGACAATAAAAGGCCACTAAAATGAGCAGTTTTGTCACAACACAATGCCACAGATGTCTCAAGTTTTAAGGGAGTGCGCAATTGGCATGCTGACTGCAGGAATGTMCACCATAGCTGTTGCCAGATAATTACATGTTAATCTCTCTACCATAARCCACCTCCAATGTAGTTTTAGAGAATTTGGTAGCATGTCCAACCGGATTCACAATCGCAGACCACGTGTAACCACGCCAGCCCAGGACCTCCACATCCGGCTTCTTAACCTGTGGTAGGGGCGGGTGCAGAGGAGTATTTATGTCTGTAATATAGCTCTTTTGAGGGGAAAACCGAATTCTGATTTGCTGGGCCTGGCTCTCAAGTGGGTGGGCCTATGCCCAACCATGGCTGCTCCCCTGCCCAGTCATGTGAAATCCATAGGTTAGGGCCTAATTTCTTTATTTATATTGACTTATTTCCTTATATGAACTGCAACTCAGCAAAATCTTTGAAATTGTTGCATGTTGCGTTTATATTTTTTGTTATTACCATGTAATCTCTCGTTAATTTGGACACTATCTTGAGATAAATCAATACTTTGAAGACATGTCCTGGCAAGGCACGTGAGAGAGTTGCTARACTGGCTACTGGAGCAGGTGGGAAGAGGTTCAGGTCAGGTTTAGTTMATTTAGATTTTTTTTAAATAAATCATTGCCTGCTTTTAAAGCAAACTTGACTACACATATACTTCATTTGACGTATTATCTAAATGTTTGAGGAGAGTAGTCATAAAATTTGATGGGGAACAAAATGAGTTCATGTAATGTCATGGTGGGGATTATATTTTTGGYATCAGGTTGAAAAAGATATTGCACAGCAATGAGATTTTGACCAAAATTCTCACAAGCGATTGGCACCCCATCCAGAGGGATGGTGCCTAAAATGTAGACTACAGTAGATAGGTCACAAGAAGGGAGAGTGAAATATCTAAGCTGGCTAAATTCTTCTTAGGAGATTCATCTGTGTCAACCATCAGCTGTACTAAGTCTATTGTATAATGTTTATAAATTAGGATTCTTTGAAGTTAAATATATTTAAAGGGGAGAGGTAAATATAATCTAGGCCTAATTAATTGTAACCTATTTAAATTTATGCTACTGACCACTCACTGCCTTTCCCTGTTTTAAAAATGTATATTTTTTTAATCAAATGTAACATCACATGCATGCAACGTCAACCACCTTATTACTGAACAGTTTCATTCTAAAATCACTAGATGGCGACTGATACCTACATTTGGCCGACTTCGTTTTTGAACACGCAGAATGATCTCTGAGTAAGTAGCCTACTCCATCTATACAMTTTGAAACACAGTTTTGTTATATGAAACACAGTATTGTTATGTTATATTTATTTTGTTCAGCTAATTTCACAGTCAATTATATGAGGATTGCCCATCTTAAATTTTACTTTACAGGAACAGGATCATAACTTAATTGATTGCTGGAACAGAGTCCAATTTCCTCTTCTCATGTAAAGGCATCAGGAGTTGTCTAACATGGACAGAGAATTAAGGTCAGGGAAGGAGATTAATGAGGACAAGGTGCCTCATCATAGGGACACAGGAAGTGTCTCCACAGAGGAAATGGAGAGTGGAGGAATTCCTCCCCTAGCAAAGAGGCCCAGGCCTGATGATGTCACAGCTGACAGCACAGGAGAGATTGAGGAGGACACCGGCGGTAAGGTGGCTGATGGGAAGGAGTCAGACCAGCCGCCTCGGGTTGAGGTGAACATTACCCCGGAGACAGGTTACGGCTGTGCCTGTCCCATCTGTGGCTTTGTGGCCAAAACTCCAACTGCCTTGAAGATTCACTCCAAGAGGAAGCACACCGGTAGAGGAAAGACCCGGGGTGTGAGCTCAGCTGAGGTACTTGTTGAAATAGATGGCTCCACAACCGGAGCAACAGCACAGACTTCAAATTACAAGACAGGTGGAGACACTGAGGAGAAAGTGAGCAGCAGTGAGAGACAGCAGGATGCCACAGAGAGTCAGAGTCAGGGCACAGAGGCAGGGGGTTCTGAGGGGGAGGTGACTACAATAATAGCCAAAGAGGAAATTGCTGAGAAACAAGGGACAGGGAGAGATACTTTTGATATGAAGGTGACTACAATAGCTACAGAGGAGATTGCAGAGGAGGAGCAAGAAAAGACCCCCGGTAAGAAGATAGTAGGTAAACGGGGCCCCAAGCCCAAGACCATACATGCTTGTAGCTACTGTGGTCACGAGTTTAGGGACAAGCCAAGCCTAGATACACACATCAAGAGACGCCACACCAAAGAGATGAATTACTTCTGTGAATTCTGCTTGTACGCCTGTGTGGCAAAGTGCGACTACGAAAAGCACTGTCTTAGTAACAAGCACAACAAACGAGTCGCGGAAAGCAGGGAATCCTCTGGCCTCTCGTCACCCATGGACAAGAAGACAGCCGAGCAGGCTCAAATCTTTGCCTCCACGACGACTCAGACCCGGGCGTCCAGGCGTGCGCTCGGTGCCAGGTTCCAGCTGCAGTGCGGGAGTTGCGAATTCAGGGTCAGCAACTCTGCTTTGCTGGAGAGCCACGCTCGGCTAAAGCGCCATGGCGAGCATCGCTTCCTCTGTAACGTCTGCCGCTACTACACCGCTACATCCGAGTGGATGGACACACATGTGTCCTCGGAGAGCCACCGGCGTGTGGCTGAGGAGAAAAACACAGGGTCCTCCTTTGAGGAGTGCGTTGAGAAGGTGAGCAAAGATTCGATCGGTGACGACATGCTGACAGATGACGTGGCAGTAGGGGTCATCGGACATGRTGGAGAGCTGCAACCTGATGTTAATGAGGAAGCTATTGAGGCTGCGAAAGTCGTGTTGGAGAACATGGAAGAGCACACGGACGAGAAAAGCCCCCTCAAGAGGAGGAGAGGCAGGCCAAAGGGGCCTGCTGCAACTACATGTGAATACTGTGGCCTTCTCGCCTCCAATAGTACCAATCTAAATGTGCATATTCGTCGTAAGCACAGCCGGCAGTACAGCTTCACCTGCAGGCTTTGTTCTTACAACTGTGTGACGAAAGGCGACATGGACCGACACTGTGTCACAAAGAAGCACCTTAAACGCGTGGAGGATGCTAGCAGGGATGGCCAAGTGGACCTGGATACATCAGTGCAGGTCGTGAGTAAAGAGTCAGGCTCTCAGGCCAGCGAGGGTGAGGCTATACATCGGAATAGTCCAGTCAGAGCAGGGTCCAAAGGAGAGGAGGGGGCCACGGACAAAACAGGGGAGCTGTCACAAGACGACGTCAAAGCACAAGTGAGCAGCCCGAAAAAGAGCAAGTACGACTTGGTCAACTCCTGCAGCCATTGCAGCTTCGTAGCTCATTCGATTCCCTCCCTCGACCTCCACGTGAAGAGGAGACACACCCGGGACTTTGAGTTTGTGTGCCTGGCGTGCAGCTACTACGCGGTCACGCGTCGAGAGATGTCTCGCCACGCCTCCACGGACAAGCATAAGCAGAAGAGTGAGGTCTACCTAGAGAACCTGGAGAGCTTTGTGGCGGAAGACCTGGCACAGCCAGAGGAGGAGGCCATGGAGCTGGGGAACAGAGCTGACCCTGATGCTGACAACATTGCTCACACTGAGGAGCCCTCCCCCTCAGTGCCCCCTGACACAGACATAGAGCAGCCCACAGGCACAACTACAGACCAGCCTAACAGTATAGACACAGACCCAACCCCACAGACACAATACAGACCAAGCCCACAGAGACAGAGCAAGCCCCAACTACACAGACCCAGACCAGCCCCCTATCATCGATACAGAACAACCCACAGATACAGACCACCCACAGACAAAGGACAGCCCAACTACACAGACACAGACCAGCGCCCCTATCATCGATACAGAACAACTCACACTACGACCAACCACAGACAACAGACCAGCCCAATGACACAGACACAGACCAGCCCCCTATCATCGATACAAACAACCCACAGACACAGATACAATCAACACAGAGCGACAGAGCAGCCCAAACTACACAGACAAGACCAGCCCCCTATCATTCGATACATACCCAACCCACAGGGAACAAGCAAGCTCCCAACAACACAGACACAGACCAGCCCCCTATCACCGATACAGACCAGCCCACAACACAGAGCATATTACCACTACCCCACACAGACTTCTGACGTTTTGACGCAATGAGCATGGCAGCCCCAATAGTGGAAGTTATTGCACGTTTTGAGGACAACCACAGAGATCCAGGCTGGCTGGTGAGGCGTCCTGTGGTTGGCTCGGAACAAACAGCAACGAAGCTTCCAGGTACGTGTGAGCCTCAGAGCACAGCAGAAATCACCTTACACCGCCCGAGGAGCGCCAGAAGAAGGGGCCGACCCGAGCGGGAACCGAGCATTTCTGTTTCAGACGACGACGTTGAGATGGTCTGATGAAGAAACCTGAATCTCTTCCCAGAGAAACAGCTCACCGGGCGCTGCGTTCGACGTGCATCATACCTCTCAAGTCCTTGACTTGAAGCCGAGCTGGCTTTGGCATGAAGAACGGCATGCTCACTCTGTGAGGGCCACTCTGGCTGGCGCGGGCGGGCAGTTCAGAACCGATCAAAAGAACCAACCTGTCAAGGGCTTCGAGGTCTGTCCAAGGTGGTTAACTCCCAACCCCCGCATCCGCTGGCGAGGACTGCGCTTCGTTGGCGGACGGCATGAGCGCCTCAATGTAGTCAACCATCTCCATGAAGCACCCGTCCAAGGAGAAGCACTTCCATGCATTGCGTGCGGCAAGTCCCTTCTACACGGAGAGCAACCTGCACCAGCACCTGACAAGCGCCGCCCACCTGCGCAACGAGCCAGCCACATCGAGGAGCTTCCGGAGGGCAGGCCCACCTTCAGTGCTGTGAAGTTGCACGGGACCCGTTCGAGACGGAGAGGAAAGCTGTTCGTGACATCAAGGAGAAGCACGAGAGCTGTTTGCGCGGAGGTCAACAAGTTACGTCCTGGAGAACGAGCAGATCAACCGCGAGCGCGAGGAGAACCAGGGCAGCGTGTGCAAGCACTGCGGCAAGGTGTGCAAGAGCAGCAACTCCATGGCCTTCCTGGCGCACATCCGCACACACACGGGTACGTTGTCTTATTTGAAAACCTTCACTGCTATTGTTTTTTTTATGATACATACTTTTTTTTAATGAGTTATTTTAAATGAGTTATTTTAAATGAGTTATTTTAAAGTCATTGATAGCTGCGTCACTAATATTCATAGGTGTTATTATACAGTGTATACACCACTTAGAATTGACCAGCATTGTCAATCATTACATGTGTTGGACATCAGGTTTTGAGATACTGTAGTCTAGCCTATATAGCGGTATCAGGGCCAGGCCAGGTATCAGAGGAGAGGCATGGTTCATGTAGTGATGGGAGCTTAAGCCATGCGTTGGAGGAATGGAGAAGGTAAAGACTGAGCTGCAGGAGATGCTAATGGACCACGGATTGGGATTCCCTGTGCACCGCCTGGTCAAAGACATGTGCGACTCATAATTGATGTGTCCATTACCAAGACTCGGTTGTAATTATAGTCAATAAGTCTCTGTAAATGTGTTAAAGCTCTGGCTAAAAGCATTGGCGACCCAAAGAGAGGTGGGCTAATAATTTAAAATAATCAATGCAGGCGTATTCAAAGCTCTTAATTTCCCTTGTGTGTGTGTGTGTGTGTTTGTATGTGTAATTTGTGTGTGTGTGTGTGTGTCAGCCTACATGGTGAGCTGATTATCCTCAATCCATTAAGATTTATCTTGTCATTTATAATGCAAATCAGGGTTCGGCTGGTCAGGTCTATGACTGGGGAATGTCCGGCGGGTTAAGAATAGAGGGCGCTCCATTACTCTTCCCTGACCATGTGTATTAATTGCTTTTAAAATCAGCTTAATGTAGGAATGAGAAGTGAGGGYGCCATCAATAAATGCCCTTCTCTGCTTCCTCCGGTCCGTCCCCCTTTCAGCCCAAACTTTAATGGGACTTTAATTAGAGTACAGGCACAGCTCTATGGTCGTTCTGGGTGTATTATGTGTCTCTCTGTGTGTGTGTGTGTGTGTCTGAGGTTGTGTGTGTGTGTGTGTGTGTGTGTGTGTCTGTGTCTCTCTCTGTGTGTGTGGAGTGACTGACTAATGGCCGAGGAGGGTTAAGATGTGTGGACCGTCTCGGAGAGTTGACGGGGGGGTTGCCATGTGCAGAGTCAATGAGAGTGCTGCCACGAGGCACTATGGTAGTCTGGTCATGTGGGTCAGAATGCTCAGATACTCAGGCTGCTGCTGCTGCTGCTTTCTCTAAGTGTGTGCCCTCACCCATCACCGAGACGACATGATTAGGCCTACTTCTGTTTGGGATGACCTCTCAACTTCTAATATGGGGGAAGAGTCGCCATGGTCTCACCATTGCAAACTGGTTCAGGTTGGCATGTGGTCTGTTTTGCTGGGGTACGTCCTACGGTTAATTAATTCAGAAAAATAAAAGCATACAAGTAGAGCAACTAACTGTCTTTACTTTGGCATTCCCCTCATGTCTCTGTGGCTCAACAAAACCACACTTTGTGGTTACGTGGCACGGGGAGACTCACACATGCTGTACAGTAAGACTGAATTGAAWTTCTGTTTGTTGTACAGTCGAGTAGTCTGAAAGGACAGACGACATCAACAAGAGAAGGATTATGAGGCCAAATGATCAACATTTAGATTTATCCTTTGTGTGATATTTTGTTGAATTTGTAATATCCGTTTATGAGCCTACTACAGTATTTCATATTGCCGTGTAAACAACGCCGTTACTCCGGTTCCAGCTGAGGGAAAGTGTTACTTAAGCAAATGAAAACAGTGACACTTTAAGAAGATGTGTTTATCAAAGTCAAGGGCACATTTGAAGGTCTCGATGTGAGTATTGYCGTTATTTKTTTAGGTGGCTTTTTCGATTGAATTTATCTCCTTCTTGATGAGTTTGCTCATTTCTGAGTTTGCTCGTTTTCTTTGCCTCTTTGCAGAATGCACCTATTTCTTAGCATTTTGACACCGTATACTAGTTATTATTATTGCTAAGTTCCCTCATTACATTGAGTTATTCTCTCTTTGTATGTGGTCATTTACCGTGTACACTTCCTCCATTGCTGTGGAACAGGGGACTGTGGGGTCCGCCAGTGTTTGGACTGGGAGCATGTCCAGATCGTTTTAATTAAACCAAGATTTTTTATTTACTTGATTAATCGGCGAAATCAGGAGATGGTGGGAGGCTGCACGCATATTTGTCAATTTGTCCCCTGGGGAAAAAAAGACTTACATTTTGCCAATGAGGATGCAACTGGATTTGCATTTTGAGCTAAATTGGTCACTTTTTCACTTGAGAGAGCTGTCTGACCTTCTGAGGTCTGGGGTGGGTTGAAGTAATGGCCACACACACACATAATCACCACACACACTTGCCAAACATGCACACACACACTCTTTCTCTCTAACAAACAAACAAACAAACACACACACACACACACACACACACACACACACACACACACACACACACACACACACACACACACACACACACACACACACACACACACACACACACACACACAATGAGTTTCTGAAGGTGTAAACAAAACTATTTGATTTGAAAATTCAACACKGGGAAAAAAATCTGTCCCTTTAAAAATGTTTTAAAACGGGATTTGCCGGGATTTTGGCAACGATGCCCTTTTAACTACTTCGCCAGAGTCAGATGAACTCGTGGGTACCATGTTTATGTCTCTGTGTCCAGTGTGAAGGAAGTTAGAGGTAGTTTTTGCAAGCTAATGCTAACTAGCGTTAACGCAATGACTGATCGTCTATGGGTATCTGCTAGCATTGCCAAAATCCTGAAGTATCCCTTCAGGGAGAGAGAGGGAGAGAGAGAGAGAGAGAGCAAGCGCATTGCGGGTCATTACCCATCTCATCTGGAATGTGAGGGAGCCACATTGCCCCTATGTGGTTGGCAATATTAATTTAACATGACACTGCATTGATGGTCAATTTCAGTTTCATGGAGGCTGTTTAAGTGGAGTGGTGGAGTATTAACATGATGAGACGTGAGAAGGGAGGGATGCCACATCTCTCTCCTCCTGCCATGTCTCATACTCACTCACACAGCCATCTGGCCAGATCCTCTCCCTCTGCGCCTGTCACTCGCTTCACCTCGGCTTGGGCGTGTGTGTGTGTTTGTTTTGGGGAGCGCATCATAGGGGTGTGTATCGATGCTAAATGAAGAGGCCCGATTCACCAGCGCTCATGTGTTAACGCCCCTCCCTCGCCTGTTTGCAGGCCTTGTTAGCACGCGCTTGCCTTTCAATCTTCGTTACCAGCTTAAAATTCAACTTGTCGTACTTCCAGCTCGCGGCAAGTGAACCGTGTATGAACAAATTAGTAATCTACACAAAGTGCTTAATCAAATCAGCGGCTGCCCCTGAAATAAATATTGCAATGAGTCTTGGGATATTCACTGGGAGAGCGGATTGCATAGCGAGTATATTATAGGAGGTTTCCAGTCAGATTAGTGTGTCATACTGGAGAACTGCTGCTTTTGTCTGCATGGGACCTGGCCCCTAGTCTGTCTGCATGGGACCTGGCCCCTAGTCTGTCTGCATGGGACCTGGCCCTAGTCTGTCTGCATGGGACCTGGCCCTAGTCTGTCTGCATGGGACCTGGCCCCTTGTCTGTCTGCATGGGACCTGGCCCCTTGTCTGTCT
>NC_036845.1:17530410-17532825 GCF_002910315.2 Salvelinus sp. IW2-2015
TGCATGGGGCTTGGCTTGTTGTGATGGACCTGGTCTTGTCTGTCTGCATGGGACTGGCCTTGTCTTCCTGCATGGGATGGCCTTGTATGCTGCATGGGACCTGGCCTGTTGTCTGCAATGGGGCATGGCCTTGGTCTGTCTGCATGGACCTGGCCCTTGTCTGTCGCATGGACTGGCCTAGTCTGTCTGCATGGAACTGGCCTTGTCTTGCATGGGACTGGCCTTGTTGTTGCAGGGCTGGCTTGTCTGTCTGCATGGACTGGTTCCCTTGTCTGTCTGCTGGGACCTGGCCTTGTCTGTTGCATGGGCTGGCCTTGTCTGTGCATGGATCTGCCCTTGTTGTCTGCATGGGGTGGCCTTGTGTCTGCATGGGAAGTGGCCTTGTTGTCTGCATGTTTGTGGCCTTGTCTGTCTGCATGGGACTGCGCCCTTGTTGTCTGATGGGATGGCCCTTGTTGTCTGCATGGGACTGGCTTGTCTGTCTGCATGGACTGGCCTTGTCTGTTCTGCATGGGACTGGCTAGTTGTTGCATGGGCTGGCCTTGTTGTCTGCATGGGACTGGCCTTGTTGTCTGCATGGGCTGGCCTTGTTGTTGATGGGACTGTCCTTGTTGTCTGCTGGGACTGGTCTTGTCTGTCTGATGGGATGGCCTTGTTGTTCATGGGATGCCCTTGTCTGTCTGCTGGGACCTGGCCTCTTGTCTGCTGCATGGGCTGCTTGTCTGTCTGCATGGGACCTGGGTCCTTGTCTGTCTGCATGGGATCTGCCTTTGTTGTCTGCATGGGACTGGCCTTGTCTGTCTGCTGGGCCTGGCTTTCGGTCGCATGGGACCTGGCCTTGTCTGTCTGCATGGACCGGCCCATTGTCTGTCTGCATGGGAGTGGCTTGTCTGCTGCTGGGCTGGCCTTGTCTTGTTGATGGGACCTGCCTTGTCTGTCTGCATGGGATGGCCCTTGTCTGTGCGGCAATCACATAATGGCTTATTGTAGTTGATACTACACTTTGTTAATTTATCTTAACAAATAATAACGGCTGGGGTTCATTCATTTAGGAAAATGCATGTCAGTTGCATCAGAGTTAATATCTTAAATGTTAAACTAGCTAATGAAACAGATTGGACTATTCTTTTGGGGCTATTTAATGCTACATATATTCGCGGGCTGCTGCAGCGTTTTTTTGATTGATAGGCCAGTCAGTGTTTTATTAGTAGGGGTGGTGTCGTCTAGCATCATGGGCGCTTGAGATCAAGCAAGACCTCTCTCGCTCTGCGCTCTTAATGCAAATGGGGCAAACTGTGGCACTCTCTCAAGCCCATCCACATGAATGGCCCTTACTTGTAGTTGCATACACATCTTGTGTATATTTTATCTACACAAATAAATAACGGCTGGGGTTCAATTCATTTAGGAAAAATAGCACTGTCGTTGCAATCAAGAGTTAACTTATGCTTAAATGTTATAACTAGGCTAACTGAAACAGCATTGGACTATTCTTTTGGGGGCATATTTACAATGCTACAGTACTATTCCGCGGCATGCTGCAGCGCTTTTTTGATTGAATAGGCCTTCCCCAGTCAGTGTGTTCTATTAGCCTAGGGGGTGGTGTCCCGTCTAGCCATCATGGGCGCTGACGATCCATAGCAGCCCCCTCTCTCGCTCTGCTGCTCTTAAATGACAAATGGCGRGCAGAGACTGTGCCACTCTCTCAAACGCCACTGCCACCCCACCCTCCCCATTTTATTAATGAGAATAATTAGAAGGATACCTCCCTGCAAAGCCAGGCAGAGTGATTAGCGCTTTTAATGATGGAACGTGGTAGKGAGTGCACACCAAATTGATTTACGTGTTCTGCCTGACCTTTGGTATCCAATTTACGCATCCAGAAGMAAAAGAAGGAAGAGTAGGTAAGAGAGAGAGGGAGAGAGTGACGGGGAAAGATGGAGAGGTGGAGATTGAAGGAGAGAAAAGCCATGTACTCACTGTTGGAGCTTGTGTTTTTTTTTTACAGTACCAGTCAAAAGTTCGGACACACCTACTCATTCAAGGGTTTTTCTTTATTTTGACTATTTTCTACAATGTTGAAAAAGAGTGAAGACATCAAAACTATGAAATAACACATGGAATCATGTAGTAACCCAAAAATATTTTAGATTTTACATTCTTCAAAGTAGCCACCCTTTGCCTCCACTCTTGGCATTCTGTCAACTAGCTTATTTCATAGTTTTGATGTATGTCCTGGACTCAGGGTGTCTGGTTGTTTTACAGTCAATCTTGGGCAGTAAAGTAGTACAGTAGCAGTTAAGAATATTCCAAATTTCAACAACCTGACTAACAACACGAATTCACCACGGCATCGTTCAGTGTCACCATCTCTGCAATTGTGCAAAGATCTTTCAGTTTGAATGTTATTAAAGA
>NC_036845.1:17535116-17560824 GCF_002910315.2 Salvelinus sp. IW2-2015
TTTATGCTCTACTCTTACCTTCACCCCTACATCTACAACCACTACTTTCGTTTTTATTAGACTGTTATTAGTAATTTGTGTATTTTTTCCCCAATAGATAAAGTAGGATAAATTGACTCACTTATTGTTCTGCAGGATCGAAACCATTCAAGTGCAAAATCTGCAACTTTGCCACCGCACAGCTGGGTGACGCCAGGAACCATGTGAAGAGACATCTGGGCATGAGAGAGTACAAGTGCCACATCTGTGGGTGTAGTAGCACAGTCAGTGACTAGTCACTACCTTTTTAACTGGGGATTGCCTGGGTTGTGTTCATTAAGTTAGAAAAAGAAAAAAGGTCAGAAACGGAATGAAACGGCAAGGTACTATCTGAACTTAAGACGAAACACTTGTTTTCCTTTTATGTTGCTACGGTCTTACTGGTTTTTAAGTCATTTTTGCCATTTAGGTTGGATCACAAGAAGAAGATCGTCTTGCTCTGCCAACCATTATTTCCTCTCTTATTGTGATATGTTTCAATACAATCTGTCATATCTCATCATAGTCAACATTATAGCGCAGCAGCGCAGGGCTAGGCCTATAAACTCAAAGTACAATGCTTCTGCGTCTCTTTCGTACTGCATTAGGCGAGTTCAGTTCAGTTAGTTTCATTCCCCATGCTTGATCTTCCTACAATCTGACTCTGTTCACATGGACATGTTGGACTGTTTCTGTGTAATTTGGAAATGTACCGGATAGCAGGATCTTCAGCTTGTACCACGTTCTCTGCGCCTACGTGATACATAGATGAAGACGGGTAGTTATTTAGTCTCCCTCAATGCTTCTGTGTAAACTGTTGTGTTAAATGTGTTCCGTTTAGTTCGGTTGCTACGTTTTCTTTCTGCCACAGTCGAGTGGAATGAACATGTTTATTTGTCGCCGCCGTTCACAAACGTTTTACAGAAGGGAAAACAGATTTTGTTAAACCACAGCTACCTCTAATGAGGAAAAAGACTCATGTTTCACAAGCCCTCCAGCGAAAAACATTTTCCCCAAGTGCCTATAAATGTGTTAGGGCTTTGACCAAGAGAATATGCACCACACACTCCGCACGCACACACTCGCACGCACACACGCACGCACGCACGACCACGCACCACCACACACACACACACACACACACACACACACACACACACCAACAGAAACACAGTTCTCCAATGTGCCTGACTGCCTTTAAATGAGTCTACTAAATACAGCTTCTGGTTTCACAAATCATGCGGATGGAGGACCTATCTCCCGCCTGAGCCAGACATGGGTGACAAATCGGCCCTGTGTGTGTGTGTGTGTGTGTGCGCGCACGCACTCACTACTGACTGATCACCGGGGCAACTTTCCTCTTGACTAAAGAGCAGCAAACAAAGAACAGACCAGAAACACCCTCATTAAGGCCAAAGTAGACATACTCTCTCTTCCCAAAGTATCCAGATTAGATAATATAGGCCCACATATATGTTGCTAATCTGAATGCTGTTGCTAATGGTTGTTCGTGTCTCAGTTAATGCAATTTCCCTTTTTCGGTTTGGGCTGACCTAGAAAGTGAGATTACAATGTAGGCTGGCCATTAGGCATTCTGTTGCACACACTGGGTGAGGTGACATTTTGCGAAACAAAACCCTCTTTATCTAATGAAATCGTCTCTCATTATTACGATTTATCATCTTGATTACAATAGCTGAAGCGTTAATTTAAGTTCACTCGACCGAAGTTTCTGGAACTACAAAATTGAAATTCATACGTTTAAGCAAAATGGGGTGGTTTTACACGCAGAGATACAATTCCTGGCACGTACAAAGCCCCTCAGACCATGGCAATTTGACTGGAACATTCATCAGTAATTCTATTTCTATGGTTCTACATGGCTTCCCTGCTTTGCGAGACAAGCCAATGTAACGTTAACCAGTAGTCTGTTCATTCATTTCCCATTACGATCACAGAGTGAGCTCATCCTGCTCTCGTTAGAATGTTGAGGAGGAGCACCAGCGTTGTTTAACTCAATCTAAACACGCGTGTGGTCTTTCTCCCTGCGCCATCGATTGGCGCTCCCACCGGTGAACTCTGTGGCTGCGAATATTACCTGCTTTTGACACTGTGCGCTAACGATTGAGACGCCCCCAAATGGATGCGGTGCCCCTCTGCTGTCCACCTCACTTTAGCTGAGCCGAGAGCCTCGGAGGGCTGCTCGTCTCCGCTGAGGACTCTGGGAAGTTGTTGATAGTTAAAGATCATATTGTTGTGGCATTTAATTAACAAATGCAAATCAAGGCCAGGACAGATAGGCACCTCTGACCCAGCTGCCAATCAAACGTGAGAAGGCTGTTCCGTGTAGGTAGGCTGTGTTGTGTGTACACCATGCCTTTACACTCTCTCTCGCTCCCTTTTTTTAGCTAACAGTTACTCTCTTTTCGGTTTGGGTTCCTTTTTCTTTCGTTGTGTCTTTCTTGTCCTTCAGAGTGACACGTCTCGTAGCTGATATCCTCTGCTTTTTACAGCAAGTTCATTTTTGGAGGGTATATTTTTCTTAATTGTATTTTTTTTTTTTGCCTTTTTCTCCCCAATTTCGTGATATCCAATTGGTAGTTACAGTCTTGTCCCATCGCTGCAACTCCTGTACGGACTCGGGAGAGGCGAAGKTCGAGAGCCGTGCGTCCTCCGAAACATGAACCTGCCAAGCCGCACTGCTTCTTGACACAGCGCTTGCTTAACCCGGGAGCCAGCCGCACCAACGTGTCAGAGGAAACACTGTACAACTGGCAACCAAAGTCAGCCTGCCTGCGCCCGGGCCCACCATAAGGAGTCGCTAGAGAGCGATGGGACAAGGACATCCCGGCCGGCCAAACCCTCAACCTAACGCGCACGATGCTTGTGCACCGACTCATGAGTCTCCCGGTCACGGCCGGCTGCAACACAGCCGGGATTGAACCYGGGTCTGTAGTGACGCCTCAAGCACTCCGATGCAGTGCCTTAGAACCCTGCGCCACTCGGGAGGCCACTAATGTATTTTTTAACTGTCTTTTTAGCCATTTATGAATGTATTAATCAATAGTAAAGACCAAATAAAACATTTTCATCCCAAAAAATTACATCAACGGCTTAGACTTTTAAGAATTAAAATACTGAATCTTGCAGCAATGACATCTCCTAACTGATTGATGTAGTCCTAAGCTGGCCATAAAAACATAACCTGCAAAAACAGCAGAAAAACACAAATTGCCCCCCTAGCACATACAGTACGGCAAGATTCCTCATACTGTATTTAATTGGTAAAAAAAAGCCTTTTAAACACAAGGCTGTTTCTTGTCTTTTCTCTGTGTGTGGTGTGTGTCGGGTCCACAGTGGGCCTAGGCCATTTAATGAGCACTCCCTTCCTCTCCTCCATCATGTTCTCTCCTCCCAAAAGGCTCTGGATTCAGCATTTCAGCATCCCTTACCCGTACCTCTTCCCCCCCCATCGCCCCACCGCTCTCGCCTCACCCTCCCCAAAGATGCCATGGCCGGCCAGTGCTGTTTGTACGTGTTAAATTATGCATCAGGAGTCTAAACGCTGTGAAGCATTGGTTTAATATCTGGGGGCCAAGTCGTTGGAAGTATTAACAACATCCTGGATGGTCTTCCCATTAGACCTGGTTCTATAATATCATATCGGCCAGACGGCCACTATAGTTGGAACTACCTGTCAACTAGCTCTAGTTTAAACTTTAACGGTTTCTCTCTTCATCTCCCCCCCCAAAAAAGTTGTCCGTCTTTTCGGTATCTGAGAGGTCTTTTTCCCCCTCTCCCTCCGTTGACTTAGTAGCCGAGTCCGGAGTGAGTATATTTAGTCATAATTTCATGTTGGTGTCGTGTGATTCGAATGGAACAGGATAGGGTTGGCTCGTGTCAGGCTTTTGTGTCTCCCCGTCTGTGAGTGTGTCTTCTGCTGGTCCCAGAATAGCCCCATCAGTTCAGTTCCACCCTCCCCTCCTTTCCCCAGCTCATCCTCTGTAATATGTCTTAATGCCCAGGCCTGTACCAGTGTGTGTGCGTGTTTGCATGCGTGTGTGTGTGTGCGCGTGTACATGCTCATGTGTGTGTGTGAGGCCCGGGCCTTGACAGGAGAGGAGCATCTTAGTGCTCTGCTTATCCAGAGAAAGCCGTCACTTAACTCAGCCCCTCCATTGTGTGTCCCCCACTACCACTCCCACCCCTCTTCCTCCCTGACGTGATACTCTTTAATCCTCAAACAGAATCTGGTTTTTAACTCTGACTATTTTTCTGTGTTTTTTTTCTTCTCTCCTCCATTTTAACGTTAATGGTCGTTGCAGATGAAGAAAGGGATCCCTATGAGGGCGATTACAACGTCACTCCCCCGATCTCTCTGCCGCCCCCGAAATAATTGTACATCATCGCTTCATAACGTGTCAGAGGGGTGTTGGTGGCGTGCAATTAAAACCGGCGAATATAATACAGGAAATTACGGCCTGTCAGGTCGGTGAACAACACAGTCGGTATTTGAGTTACACTTAATCATCATGTGCATTAGCGACTTCATCGGATTTCCACTCTGGTGTGAAGCGCTCTCTCTCACTGTTAAGGCTTTGGATTGTGTCTGAAAGTACAACACCCAGGCTATAGCTCTGGTCTTATGTGAGGAGATGACATTTGAAAGCTCATTGCCTTAGTAAATTATATAGGTTCGTGTGAACGAAAAGGATCACCCATCCATGTGCATGCGGAGYGAAATGGTATGCAAAAATACTGAATTCATTATCACACAACAGATGTAAACATTGAATATTTACTCCCAACAAGCCAGACACCACAAGCCGCGTTATGTTTGCATAATTCATTTGCAACCGCTAGAAAAAGTTCTAAATTGGCTTGTATCTTGATTGAATAGACATTTTTCCTCGCCTATTCTCAACTCKGGATTTTTTGTGTGCTTTTTAGGTCATGTTGTCCTGTGTATATGAAAAACAACTAATCCCCCCCCCCCCATCAGAAACACACATGGCGTTTATTCACATTAAAAGAAGTATCAACGTTTACTGTTTTGGTACCCATCTTCACGATCACGTCAGTTAGCGTGCGCGATCCTTATCGACCAAAACAAACACATTTTGCTTTTGATTCGCTTAACTTTATTTAGTGCGGCATTATCGGAAATGAAATAAGTAACGCGAAAGGTCATTTGGAAAAGAATGCAGAAAGACTGGTCTGGAAAGGTTAAGTATGTGACAGAGCTGTTTGGATGATAACGAGGAGGGGTCCGTCTGCTTGGAGAGCTCGGGGTTCTGTTTCTGACTTCACTGTGTGCGCCGCGATCGCTCTTTATGACCGGGACAGGTTTACAGCCCGTTAGCCCGCCATAACACGATAAAGCACCCCATAATAGATTGGATGTGTTTAGTAGCCTTGGGCTGATGTTTGTAAAATTAATGTTTTCGCAGAAGGAACTCACACACACACACACACACACACACACACACACAAAAGCCATGACTGGACAGTATCTATAATAGTCGTATACAATATGTAACACAGTTTGCACATATTTCACAGTCAKTTTGCGTTAGATTCTTCYGTATATTCCACTGACCTATATGCTGGTATAAGGCATGCAGTTATTGAGGAAATATTCAATCAGAGCCATAATAATTTAATGAGCTTGGACCGTCCTAGACCTGTTAATCAAAACTAAGCAACGTTACTCTTAGTAATGTGACCCCAAACCTCTTTTCCAATACCAGATTTATGCTTCAAATGACACTTTGTGACAACTTTAGGGCRAAAGTGTTGTGTCGGTCTCATATTTGTGAGTATGTTTTTGTATTGGCTGAATGGGCCCAACTGAGCATCTCTTTTGTATCTAGCATACGTACTCTCTCGTTCTGAACTCATACGTTCTTTTAGGCCTTACTTCTTAAKAAGATCCTCAGACAGTTAACGGTCAGGCTAGGTCCTGCTTGCTCTTTAGTGGCCTCRAAATGGGGGCTGAGGGGCTTTATGATCAAAACATTCCCCTTTTAATCAAACAAAAACAATCAAACAAAGCCAGACGCCATAAACGGAAGGATCAGTACTTTAACTAAAGCAGCTAACTCAGCACATACACTCTGGAGGGCTGGTTTGGTCATCACATCAGCAAAAGAGGCTGCATTGTCTCACTGGCTGAGTCTGGATGGGCCTGTTGGAGTCAATTGGCCTCGCTACACCGTACCCTGTTGTACAACGAAAACTTGCGTCGAAAGCTGTAATGGGTTATGATTATGATAGAGATTTATGGAAGGGGGTTGTCTGATCGCAGCCTTGTTGTATGGTTAAGCGCAAAATGCTCCCCTCTGAAATGACGTGCTTTATCGGTTCACTTAGACATTTTTGGAAAAGTCAGTTCCAAGAGATGCTTGAAATATCCAGACGATCCACGATTGGCATTCTCTTCTGGCCTTCGCTCTGAGTGAAAGGGAGAGCGTGGCTAGTTCCCAAAGGCTCAATGCCCTTGTGAGTATGTTTGTTTCCCCCTCTGCTTGGTGCCCGTCTGACACACGTCACTCCCAATCACGACACACGGGGACCTCCGTCTCGCCAGAAGAAACGAGTGGACCTGATGTCTCGAGGTAGTTTTATACACAGCAAAACAGCTCCTATAGGGATGTCTGGGGTGAGAAAGGTGAGGAAAGAGAGCGAGAGGACGGAAGATGAAGAGGGCCGAGAGCGAGAGGGATGGGGAGAGGAAGATGAGGAGAGGGAGAGGAAGTACGTAAGGTASATATCACCCGTGCATTGCTCTCTTTGTGTGTTGGTATCAGGGGATAGCAAATGGCACACGATAACACATGCCCTTAGGCATTATGGGGATGTCTGTAAGTCGAACGAAACCCGTGTTGAATTGCGACTCTATCAAAGATTTACATGCAGTTAATGCAAAGGAAGAACAACAATCTCTGCTGTGGCTCAGAAACAAATCTCCTTGTTTAAAAAGGAGAAATCCCTTGTTCGAGAGATAAAATCCAAGCGATTTGATTCCATGAGCTAATCCTGTCTAGGTAGATTAGGAGTTGCCACCAACGGGGGGGGGGGGGAGAGTTAATGATGATTAACCACAGCAATTAAAAGATGAAGAGGAGGGAGAGAGAGAGAGAGAGAACGGAGAGAAAAAAAGTGTATAATTAAAATATCCGTCCCTCTCTTGTCAAAAGTGGGTGTCATCCACTGTGCACTTATTAAAAGCCGGGAGGGAAGGAGAGAACAGTGCTTAATTCCAGCACTCCTGAAGTGTCTGGTGATATGCCCGCGGATGGAAGCTGAGGAAGGCTGTAACTCATGTTTAAGTGTGCGGCCGTGTCATTGCAGGTTCACGTTCATGCATTTCTGTGTTGACACCCATTGGGGCAGGGGATATTTGGCAGTCAGGAGTAATTTAACTTAATTAATGGGATGCATATTTGATGGAGGAATAAAATATCCCGGCTCAGCAAAGTGGAAAAGGGGAAAGATTTAGTGGGAGTTAAAGGTGGAGGGGAGAGTAATTTGTGCATTCAGTTACCGCTGCTTGAGAGACGGAGAGACAGAGAGTGGGAGAGAGAGTGGGAGTGGGAGAGAGAGAGAGAGAGAGTGGGAGAGAGAGAAAGAGAGAGAGAGATGGGAAAGAAGGATATGGGTTGATAAAGATAGAGGGAGTGAGAGTCGGTAGGAAGGAGGGAGGGCAGAAGGAGAGAGAGWGGAGGGGAGGATGAGCGGAAGTGTGAGAGATGGTTGGCGATGTGTGGGTTGACACAAAGCTGAGTTGAAGTGTAGAGGGGAATGGGATGTCCCTCCATTGAGAGGGCAATCAGAGTGACAGCGTTTGAGTTAATTGATATCCGGAGTGAGCCCCCCTCAGTACAAACAGGCACATGGTTTGCAAACTTGTGTCGGAGCTGCCGGCTGCTGAGGGCCTTTTAAATATGCATGAGGGGGCTTTTAAAAGGGGGTTCAGCGATGCTGGAGAGCGGTTGGTCCCCCCACCATGYGCGCACACACACATGTATACACACACACAACGTGGTGCCACCAGGCGAACCCGTGGCCCAGTGAAAAGCTTGTCATGCTGCTCTTAATCTCCCCTGGCTCTTTTTAATTGACTTCCTGTAGGTATAGATTATTTCATGGCGAGTTCACTGTGGAGATGTTTGATACCATCCGGGAGACTGGCATCTGGGATGCTGTTAGCTGGCTAGAGATGAGCCACTCATCCGTCGCCTGTCTCTTACTCCCCTCCCGATCTCTCTCTCCTTCTCACTTTCTCCCTGTGTATCTCTCACTTTCTCTCTCCCTCTCTCTCTCCTCATCATTCTCTCTCCTTTTTTCTCTCCCTCTCTCCCTCCGTCTCTCCCTCCCTCTGTGACGGGCCAGACTTATTAAAATGGGTGAGAGGCAAAATGCAATCACTCATTGCCATCATCATAATTGAGCTGATATACCTGCTCTGTGGTGGCCCTACCCTGACAGGAGAGAGGAGTGGATGGGACGTGTGTGTTTGTGTGTTTTGTGTGTTGTGTGTGTGGCGCTTTGTGTCTGAGAGTAGTACAGGTTAGGAGGGACAGTGTCTGATCCCCTCTCACTTTGTCACACACACACTCTGGCCCCGCGTCTGTTACACTCGGAACGGACCTCCCATTTGACTAAATCGACTCTTATCCTCCCTCACAGAAAGTACACTTGCAGTGTTTTTATTTGACTGGAATGAATGTCTTGTCAGGACTCATAATGTCAGTTTGTTGTCTGTGAGGAGAGACCGACATTCGGTGAGTCTGTCGTTATAGTAAGCCGGTCTGGTGCGTTGTTGACTAGCCATCCAATAGTCCCCACTGGGTACAAACTTGTTGAATCGTTGTTTTCACGTMATTTCAACGGAAAAATGTAATGTGATGACGTTGATTCGACGCGGAAAACTGATTGGATTTGCAACAAGTCATCAACGTAAAGAAAGTTTAGATTTTTTTTAAACCTAAATCCAATGACTTGGTTCAAATTGATGTTGATTTCACGTTGAATTCATGTTATTGACAACTTCATCAAATATAAATCAAAACTAGATGTTGAACTGACATCTTTGCCCAGTGGGTTACGTGTCCTAACTTGAGGACCTTGYATGAATTTCACYTCAAAGTTAGTTATGCATGCTATTCTCAAGTTAGGATTCGGCTGGTATTGCTTAGGTGAGTGTGTGAGGGGAGTTCCTTACTGATCAGTGACYGTAATTCATCAGTCAAGTACAAGGGAGGAGCGAGAACCCGCAGACACTTGGCCCTCCGTGGAATGAGTTTGACACATGTGCTTTAGGTCATATTTTACCTTCAAGAAATCCAGCCGATCCTCAGTTTTGTTTGGCGATATCCACCATTTTCTTTGAAAAAGGTGTTAATATTCAATAATGATTTAATGGGATTAATATTAGAAATGAGATTACACGCCAGCTCAAACAACCAATCAGCCAGGTCAGCCGTGATACAAGTCAGGATTGGACGTCCATCAAAGTCTGAGGACGTCGGGAGATGACATGGAAACCGGGCCACTAGGGGCAACAGTGAGCGCTGTTACCTTCAAGTAGGTTGTGGATGTGGATGTGGATGGTGGATGGTGGATGGTGGATGGGGATGGGGATAAGCATCTGCCTCTGATTCCAAAGGTTGCAAGTTCAAATCCAGTAATAGAACGTTTAAAAAATATATTTTTATTTTAAGCCTATCCCAAACCTTAACCCAAACCTTAACCATTCAGAGTTAATGCCTAACCTTAAGAATGTGGAGTTAATGCCTGAACTTAACCCTAACCTTAAAAATTCTGAGTTAATGCCTAAACATAACCATAGCCTTAAAAATTCTGAGGTAATGCCTAAACATAACCATAGCCTTAAAAATTCTGAGCTTAACCTTAAATACTTTGAAATTCAACGTTTGGAACAACTTTGAAATTTGTCGTTTGAGAAATGGATTAACGTCTAATTCTGACCTGAGACTGTGAGAGCTGGTAGACTACACAACCATCTTAGCCCAGTGCTTTCCATTGCCCACTTAATTGATTCATTAAAGTTGTAGATTTATTGTATTTCTACTGTACCTACAGTAAATGATTGAAAGTCAACCGTAAACACGATCAGTAGACAGCGTGGCCCTCGAGGCTCGTATCCCTGCCCCTCTCCTTATGGCGATTCCTTATCCATCTCTGACAGCAAAAATATTCCGCCATAAAACCTGGCAACACTGCCTGACATATAAAGCCCTCCGTCACTCCCACCGCCCAGCTCTCCTTTAGCTCTCTCAACACACACCCTCGGACCCTGAAATCACCGGGCCTCCCTGCCAGCCTCGGCTCCCTGGACGGGTATATAYGGCCCCCCCAGGTAGCCCCACAGCCTCCATCTTTTAAATACGAGGAAGTAATGGCGGGTGAGTGATGTTGCTCGTGTCCTTGACTGGGATCCTCTGTCAGCTATAGCTACAGCTCACTCGCTCCAGGTCCCTCAGGAGACCTAAAATACCCCCAGAAAAACTCCTCCAAGGCTTGTAGATGTGGTTGCAGCAGTGCAATGTCTGTTTTTGTACCGTGTGTGTGTGTGTGAGTGGGTGTATTTGTATAGTCTATGTGTCTGTGCTTGTATGCCTGCGTGTGCGATGTGTGTACTCTGTGCACACTCATATGCGCATCGCTAATATCTCACACACATTGTTTTCCTACGTGTCTGTGTGTGKTTTTGTATGTTTTGTGGTAAMGGSATAATCTAGTCCTATACATGCACTTGCYTGCCTGTTGTCCGGCTGTATCCCCTYTAGCCTGAGGGCTGATGTGGGAGTTTAGCGGGTTGGAGGATCCTGGTCACTGAGAGGTTACAACAGGCTCCTTCTACGGCTCCCTCTAAAATCTCCCCATCATCACAACTGCCATCAGATTGCCCCTCGGCTCCTCACAAGGGGCGAGAGGGCTAAATTTGGGACATGGGGAAGTGTCAAGACTGTGAGGGTGCTGGTCAGCGACAGTGGCCGAGACGCACGTTCCCCCTCGGACATCCACAAGTGTCGGACCTGGTTGGTTTCTCGTAGGGGAGAGGCTGACACGGGTCAGAGGGAGGTGGCGCGTTCTACCAGAGTTCCCGCCACAGYGAGAGTCTGCCATAATGTCTTCYTCTTTCCCTGCCACGTTAACCCTTACCAAGCGGGCTGTGGGCTGAACCCTGCAGCCGCCCGTGAAAACGCTGACACATCGATTTCCAGAGCAGGAACACAGCAGCACGGGGTTGGCGACGAGGGGGGGATCACGCTCTCTGTGAAGAACCATTTATTTATTAATTCAGTTTATCCAGTCAACTAACAGAGGTCGGTGTTACAGTGAAGCACTAATAATTATTTGTCTCATACGGTTGCATTCCAAATCCAGTCCCACATGGCCAAACTCCCTTATTTCACCAGCCCCCAATATTTATTTTCACTGAAGATAAAAGACAAGCATGTACAAATGCAAAAAAAATCTTTGAAAGTTTTATGTTCTCAAGTATCCTTTTCTTGGGAGTCAGTAGGAGAGAGAAACTGTAGAYGAGTTGTCTGTAATGGACAGTAGATGGCGCCATTTTACTTTTTAGAACGTCAAGAGAGCCTCTAATGTTATGTCTGAGTTGTGCCAAATGCATAATCTGTGATACATGTAATGTGTCCTCTAAAAGTTAAAGAAGTAGCCTGTGCATATTGGCTTGATTTTGCTTAATTTTATGAATACTAAAATATCTATATTTGTTCCATTTTTGCATTCAAGTGAAGTAAAATAGCTGTGCAATATAGCAGTATAATTAGTATAAGTGTACAGTTGAATGGTTTACGTGCAATTTTATTTCTGTATATATTTTCACCATAATTATGATACCATTTTATATCACGCCCACATCAAAAATGTCAGTATGCTTTCGTACACAATTGAATTCAGCAAAAAAAACATCATCAACCAAGATAATGAAATGCAAAAACATAAAGAAATGCATTAAAAGACACGCATTAATACTCAACAAGGGGCCTACTTTCAATATGGTACATTTTTCATGGACTCAATCCCTGGACTTTTTCTGATACTCTGATACAGAAGTGAGTGTAGGTAGAGAGAGCGGGAGAGAGGCTGGGCACAGGAAGGCAGTGGTATCTGTCTCAGTCTGGGTGTCCCTCCTGGTACTGCTTTAACTAGGACAAGCTCCTCTACGCTGGCGGACCTCAGGGGCCGATCAGCAGGTCTCAGGAGAGCCCCCCCACTAGAGCACCGCGCCGGGCTGTCACGAGGGGGCTGACGTTGGGTGGGTGGTGGGGGTGCATGGTGGTGGGAGGCGACATACCGAGAGGGCAATTACAGCAAGGACAAAGACTACACAGTGATAAGTCCCCACAGCGGCACCCTAATGTAGAGAGCAGGTTAGCCAACTACAAGGAGTGGGGAAATGAGCATTGGTCAATTGTGTGTGTGCGTGTGTGTGTGTAACCATCCTGGGGATAMTTTTTCTGAGGTGGTCTTGCTACCACTCAGGCCTACCTCACTGACTGTTGCCTCCTTAACCTGATCTGTGCCCTATAATACAGGGAAGCCAAACATTGCTGGTGTTAAACACAAAACCTGCTCATCGTTAGGGACTCATTTGACCATGACCGTAGCCAGAAAAATATCTCAATCAAAGATAATACATTTAAAAAAAATAGATACCATGGATTACATATGCCAATACATGTGGCTCATTGTTGCACCTTAAAAKACATGCATTTTATGTGTGAACACATTTAATTAACAAGGATTTTATATTGATCTCTCACTTAACATCTAACAAGTCCTGTCTGCATGTTTCTGATCTAAATTATAAATGTAACATATTGCACATACTGCCTCATAAAAAAAARAAAGAATGTTTTTGAATGCYGTGAACGAATCAGTGGAAGAAAGTGAAGTGAATCATTTYCAGAGAGARGCATCCTCTTCTCCATTTCTTGGTCACTTTGCATTTCCAGCCTGTTTCTGATTATGTTCAGAGTCCGTTATCAGGGCAACAGATCCCAGATGCAGTAGAGAGAGATGCACTTGATACTGCTGTGTTTGCACACACACGTCTGTGATCAGATAAGCGAGCTGCTGGTGCAGTGCTTATACAAATCAGTGCATGTTCAGAGTGAATAGGACCAGGTAAAGGCAATAAGATACGATGCGATAACCTTTCCGGGAGAGGAGAATAGTTTACAATCTGATTCAGTGGGATTCACAGTGGATGCATTGTGCAGTACATGAACAGTTTTAACAGCCTCTAACAGATTCAGATTTAAAAAAAAAAAATACTTTTACTGAGAATTCCCACGTTGACCACAGATGCGATGTCATGTTTCAGATGGTTGATATTGTTTGTTTTCCTGTATGGCGTCACCGTCTGAGACATGCTGGTGATTTTTAAAATTTGCTTTGTAAATGGATTATTCCTTACCATCCATGTTAACCAGGGTTGGCTGGCTACTCCTTTCTCTCTTGTTGTGTGTGTTTGTTTGTGTGTGTGTGTGTGAGAGAGAGAGAAAGAGAAAGAGAGTGTGTGTGTGCATGTGTGTGTATATGTATGTGTGTGTGTGAGTTTACGTGTGGGCATGCATGTTGGCCTTTGTCAGTATCACAACTGAAATTACACCTTAACACAGTAGCTAGGGTATTTTATCCGGAAATTGTTTTGCCATTTAGTTTTGTTGTTTAATTTTTCCGTGATGAAAATATGCATGATTTTTTCGAAATATTGGTAAGTGTGAGCATGGAGAGCGGGAGAGAGTGGTAGGCCAGCATTCTCAGGGGCAGAGGGGGTTGAAACATATGTTGCGTGCACTCAGTGCAAGGCTCAGCAGTGATAGTTAAACATTAGGGTGAAGTGTATCCTCTAAGGGGCTGTGTGTTAATGTGTCGGGCTTGTTTTAAACTCAGCCACTGCGGTCCTCACCAGTTAAAACACGAATGCCCTATGTATAACACAGGGTCAAATGGTGCTGAATGGCACACATATTGTGGATAGATTATAATAATACTACTAATAATGATGATAATAATAATTAATAATAATAATACAAAATAGTGTTGGTGCAGTTTATGTTAATTTGTTTACCCATGCATTTTAATAACATGGTAATATTTATGCTGGCAGTATTAAATGTCAAATTATTGTAATTGGTTTAACAAGTTAACTTAACAAATAAGGCTGTTTTGTCATGTTTTGTCTTAGGGGTATAAATACATAACTAGATGTACATAATGAATGTAAATATGTGATTATACACAAGACATCTTGACTATGAGAACGATGTGATGTGGACATCCAGAAAGATACCATATATTTTTTATTTCTGTTTTAAAGGAATCGCTATATATGCATATTGAAAATGCCAATTAATACTGATATATTCAAATTGTGTCATCTATATACTGTATCATTTGGAGATGTATATTTATTCAATATCCTTTAATTAATGCAGAGAGGAGCAATATGATATGTTGTTAATTCTATTGATAGCCTGTTTGCTGAACTATCTGACACATCATAAATCTGCTATGTATAGTAAGTAGGCTATTGCAGTCTTTAGATAAATTATCTCTTCATTTATTTTTATGGCGACTGTCACAGTATGCAGCCTACCAACAGAAAATATAATACAATATACCCCCCTTTGCAACCATACGCGACTAATCTAATATATTAGTCAYCCGCGTTTGTACATGAGTGAGCAATTATTCTAAAAAGTTTCCGCTGCGTGCAGGGGCGACAAAGGGAATATGCGCGAGGACCCTCTCAGGTTGCGCGTGGACACGTTTGACGGCTGCGTTGAGGCGCTGATAGGCCAAACGGTGGCGGGAATCCGCCATTTTTAATCGTCTGGACCATGATGGTTTTTAGAAGAGCACACGGCGACCATGACAACTCTAATAATCAGACGAGAAGGATAAAGTTTTATTTTACCGGGAAAACAGAGGGGGAAGGAGTCCTTGTTTTTTTGAGCAGGGAGATGCATTTCAGGAATCGGAGATTGGATTTGTCGTGAAAGAATGTCAGCATTAATCAAGGGTTTTTGGGACAAGGTCGCATGGGTCCTTTCTGCAACAGACCATCCCTCGACCCCCTCCCGGTCTGTTTGTGGGTTTCTAGACTGACAAATATGAGAAGTCGTCTTCATGCACATACGGTATCCGACTAGGCCTATATGTTTGGCTCATCAATGTCTGAGACCTCACTGCAATTTCATTTTTTTTGTTGCCTTTTTCAGGATAATCCCGGTTTGAAAAAATAAAAAAGAATGATGCTTTGAGGATATAATTAAAGATATCGTTCAAAGAACAACTTTTTGCATATTTGAATTATTACTGTCATTAAAACCACACAAAATATGGAAATATGATTGCCGGAAGCACATAAATCAATGATCAGCAAGGCCTCAGAGCCCAATAAATATGGGGAGTTAAATACTTTAAAATGCAAATCAGGTCTCAAAATTTGCATATGGGTGAATTTAAAGGAAGTGTGCTTCCCAAGACCCTCTGAGGTAGAACGGGGTTGGTGGGAAATCAGGCAGTTATTTTAATTTTAAAGACTCATCCCTGGTCAAGTAGGATTGTTATAAATGATGGCTAGACGAAGTGGGTTGACAGACACGGCTGCATCCGCTTTTGTGGATCCAGAAAGTGCCTTAAGTGATCTGAATAATTAGCAGTTAATTATTCTTCATCCATCTAAATCCGAAAAGGACAGATTATGGGGACAGAATTTATAATTTTTAGCCTGGCGTCCTGTCTTGTCCTAATGTGGTAAACTAAAGTGACTGTGAATAATACCTAGTGACCTTACAGTAATTACGCTTCGCCTAGCAATTTGGTTGCAGTTGCTAATTGAGGGTATTGATTCAGGGAGTTTCATATTAAAAATACATATGTTTTATGCCTGGGATTTTTCTCCCATGTCTTTAATGTATTATTCATTATTATTATTTTTTTTAACAATAATTAGCACACAGGATATGCAACACCAGAGGGTGAAGTGGTTTCTTTGTCCTATCCCTCTGTTGCAGGCAGGTACATTTGGCCAAACTTTGTGCTGAATCTCAAATATGGTTTGTTGTCGTGGTATCTGCTGTATGTAGGAAGAACATCAACGTTTCCCACCAAGTTGACGTCTAATGCTTCAACATGTATGAGAGTCTCAAGGCAGATAAAGATGGTCAATCATTTTTCATAAAGTTATTGTAAGAAGACGATGATGATGATGATGATAATAGTAGTAATTGTAGATCAATTGATCAGATATAAATCTAATTTAACCGTGTTTAATATGCGAGCAGGCTAATAGAAGTTTCCGTGTCATAYAYRTGTKTYTMTMYSCRSAGRSRCRSRSMSSKSYSYRWAMAYAWAAAMMCCMGTGTTGTTGTCCCTAGGCCATTCAAAGACACACAGGCACCAGTGGATCAATGGACATGATGTCTCTTTGTGCATTAACACACGGCTTAGTGTTATGTTAAAAACCTGCCGAGGAGCACCTCCTTGGAAAAAAAAATTTGTTTTATGTTTTACTTTTATCTGTGGAGTCTGATGGGCAATTGGTTGGTCGTGAAGGCATCCCTTTACCCGTGCTCTCTGTGTGTGTGTGTGTGKGGGGGGTCTGTCACTATGTGTTTGTTGGTGTCAGTGCTCTTCTCGTGGCGCCGCCAGGTATTGACCAGCAGAGAGGATGAAGTGGCTTACTCTGCTTTTGTATTTTTAGCATTTCTGTAACAGAGATACACTGACAGCTTGCAGTTGCGTTGCGTACTGCACCGTATATCCCTGATTGAAACGGACAGTGCTTGTTGTTGTGCAGACACTCGCCCTGCCTCGGAATATGTAAACCCGATTTATCTTTTATTCCCAGTTTAACTTCACGCGTTGCTCAAGAGGACACTTACTTYGAGAAATCCCTTGTTTTATAAGATAATGTGACTGTTCACTGATCTGATCTAGGCTCAGTTGAAAAGACACGGCTTTAGCTCTTTGCATGAGTTTTCCCTTTACATGTTTTGACAGAGTCCGACTTCTCTATTTTATTTCTGTCAGGCCGATTAGCTCGTAGTGGAATGTCAGGCTTGGCCCTACCCCTCTGCAATGGACAGAGGCTGGTTGTGGGCATGTATGTGTGATTGTGTTAAACATACCAGCGCTCAATTAGACGTACCAGTTGTTGATGGGCCTCTCTGTTCTCTATGTTAAAGCCTGCTTGGACGCTTCAGCGCAAATCCATGGTGAAGGACTCAATGGCTGCCGTGTAATCCCATTTACTGTACAGCTAATGGCATAGGGCTGCACTGGGARAGAACCCTCCTTAGAGCGAAAAAGGCTTCATTCGGGTTTGATTCAGACTGACCAGTTAGTCTGACCGCTTACACAGCACATATGCATACTGTATGTGATGTCCAGCGCCCCCTATGTAGACAGAGGCACACACATTGGCCGGAGTGGCCACACACTGACTTGTTGAGCACTGTACGTTCAATCACCAAACGTATCAGTGTAGGATATAGAGGTGCTTTGTCTAGGGAAACTTTGACGGTGTCACATGAAAAAGGAAATATTTTCTTTAGGATAAAAATGTCTAATAATTTTGATGAGTCGGGAAAAGCAATTTGGGAGTGAAAATGAAGTAACTTAGAACAGACCTCGCRTTCTTGTCACCCATTCCAGCACACGTTTCCCCACAGTGTATGAAGTACAAAGGAGAGAGAGAGACCCATTTCAGACAGGATACGTGGTATATTACCTGTAAAAAATATACKGCAATGTTTATATGAGCCCCTTTCAGACAGCCGCTTATTTACCACTTTCTTGCAGGTATACCCCTTTTATACATATCAGTGTGTGGGGGCATGGAGGTGCTGTTAAACCATCGGGGCTGTTTGCATTTCAAATTAGGGAGGTGTTTAACAATCGTAGCAGAAAAACATTCACACAGACGTGATACCTGTATTTTGGTTACGGGGTCTGTGAAAATGCAGGAGTCACGACTAGGTCTTTGGGTGGTTTTTAGTTTTCTGTGTTTTTTTTTTACCACCTACCCCTTTCAGATTTACAACAAAGCAGGCAAAAAGAAGCAAGCATGGTACATTTGTGGGATTTTGGTCTGTGTATGAAAGGGATAAGAGACAGAGAGAGGAGAGAGTGACACTTCCTAACCTCCTGCCAAATGTATCAGCACATATTTCCCTCAGATCATACAGGCCCACAAAGAATTGGAAAACAAATCAGACATTGATAAAATCCCATATCTGTTAGGCGAAATACCACCGTGTGCAGTCACAGCAGCAAGATATGTGGCCCATTGCCATGAGAAATGGGCAAACAGTGGAGCACAGGCAATATTGTAAATACGACCTATATTTATATATCTGTTTATTTATTTTTTCCCTTTCATACTTCAACTACTTGCACATTGTTACAACACTGTACATAGCCAATAATATAACATTTGAAATGTATATATTATTTTAAAACTTTTGTCAGTGTAATGTTTACTAATGTTTCCCTTGTTTCTTTCCCTTTTWGTTTATTGTCTATTCCATTTGCTTTGGCAACGTAAACATATGTTTCCCATGGCAATAACGCCCTTTGAATTGAATTGAGTCGAGAGAGAGATTGAGACGGGGAGAAAGAGAGAGTGGGAGAGAGGCCCGGGAGAGAGAGAGCAGGAGGACGAGAGAGAGAGAGAGAGAGAGCTGTGCTTTCGCCACTGGGTGATGTTTGGTGGTGGGTGGTGGGCTGGTAATTAGGCGTCAGAACACTTAGGCCCAGAGTCTCGCGCAGCGCCCAATTCCCCCTGACGCCACCCGAGACGTGTGAGCTATTTTGCTCTGCAGTTCCTTCTGCTCGGCTGGTCATCTGTCTTCTCCAGGCCCCATCAGCCAGTAGTACAGCTTCTTRTCTGACCCAAGCCCTGAGGGGCGGAGGGAGGTGGTGGGGGGGGAGTCAATACTCAGACCCCCGCTTACTAACTGGACAGACAATAAAGATCAATAGAGGTAAAGGCACATATATTTGACTAATTACTCCAATAATTAAAACTGTCTTTTGCGATTGAAAAAAAATCAGTACGTGGTCAATTTTCCCAAATGGGTTTGGACACAGTGGACTAATCCTGTATAGGCCTTATTGCTCCCCTGTCATAAAATCATTTAAGAAAACAACATTAGCAAATTTTMTTTTTGGTGGTGGTGGTGACCATATAGACTCACTTATAGACTCACTTAGTGTGTTGTGGTGTGGTCAGTCGCAACATACTGCCAATGTGATCCGTCGGAATGTCCTATTCTGATTATTGGGCTAATAGCCTTCAAAATGATCATTAACTGAGGCTAAAGAGACATTTTGGTGAGATCTCAGTTTGTAACCCATTGTGAACTGAAGGGAAACAAATACAAGATACAAATACATGAATGAACGAAGCAGTTTGAGTACAACAAATATTCCTAAGTACCAGGCCTAGTCGTTAATATAATATCACAAAGTGACATAATTGGTCAAGGGAGGCCTTGTGCTTGGATTGGTTTGAGTGCCGTGCATGTGTGTATTATTTGTATGTCCCGTATTGTACAGTACGCGTGGCTGCCTTATTAACAAACGCAATAATCCTACACAACAAAAGGTTTGATACAGTAAGAGAAAAGGCTTTGGGAGGATGTGAGGGAGAAATGTGCTGCGCCAGAGGATTCTGTAGCGTGCAGAACGGAACGGAGCTACAGCAGCGAGAGCGAGAGAGAGAGGAGGGAGACATGCTACTTTTATGTCCGAAGGCATGTTCACGTCCCACTAAAGAGTACTCTTTTTTACACAGGTAGGCAGTTTGGGGACTAGGCTCTGTACTCTGAACGGAAAACAAGACATAAGAAGAATCAAAGGATGTTCCCCCCCCGTTAATAATGTAACAAATATTCAAATTTCTAAAAATAAAACCTCCACTTCATCCTTCCTGCTAATCTGAGCTGTAATTTATTCCCACCCAGGGCCATATTAGTATGCTCGCCGGGGGCAAAGTGATTATGACAAGACCAAGTTCCCTCAACTTAGACACTATTCTAAAGAAAGAATGAGAAATAACGCGGTTAGTATTTAGTGAGAAGTATTTAGCATTATTTTGTTAAAAACATAGGCTTATCACCACACACACACACACACACACACACACACACACACACACACACACACACACACACACACACACGCTTGCACGTATGCTCACACATGCACACACACATGCACACACACAGAACGTATGTGTGTATGTACGTACAGTATGCACACTCACAAACACGCACACACTCATTAATAATTAGGATAAATTGCAGCTTATGTGTGGTGTGTGTGTGTGCTGTGTGTGTGTGTGTGTGTGTGTGTGTTGTGTTGTGTGTGTTGTGTGTGTGTGTGTGTGTGTGTGTGGTGTGTGTGTATGCATATTCCTGTCTCTGTGCATTTCATTTCATAAAGGCACTTCGGTAAAAGACTGTACCAACCATCAATAGACACTTCATTATCGGTGCCGAGAAAATAAATACATTGTGTAGAATAATGATTGCAGTCATTGCTTCATTATATATCAGGCTGTTGTCAGAGAGCAGCTTGAATAAGTGTGTGTGTGCTGTGTGTGTTTGTGTGTGCGCGCCCTTGTGTTTGTTTGTCATTTTACAAATGTGTTTCCGCAAATTAATGTCTGAACCATCCGGGGGAAAAAAACGCACCCTCTCATTTGGTAACCGTGACAAACGATACATTTTGGATAATGATTACAATTCCATGTATTGTTCCTTTATTCATGAACATGGGGTACGGATTCCCACGTAACSAACCACTACAAACAGCGATCGTTACAGCAATAACTTTGAATACTGGCATATGAAATTTGTCTTACATGACAGTGACACATTTAACACATAAAATACGGACAGTGTCTCACTCAAAATATGTATTTACATACAATATATGAATACTCTTTACTTCAAGGCTTCGTTGAATATTGGGACACCYTAATTATATCAGTCCTATGACCTATAGGGATGTATGATGTGTGCTGCTGTGTGAATGTGGGAGACCTGCAGCATTAAGAGTGGGGGAGAGGGGACCCCTGTYTGAGTATTGTAGGCACTGTACTGAGTCGCAGCCTGTCACAGCCCATGTCACACTCTCCTGATGAGCCCTCTAGTTATGCAATCACCACTATTATTCCTATTCACCGAATACCCGAAATGTACAGTATATATTTAATTTGTAGAAACATTGACAGTTTCGCTTGATTTACGGTGCGGGCCCAACTTTAATTAATTGAAAAAATGCATATTACCCCGCGTGCGACTTAATTAATAACTAATTAATCACAGGGCACTTGTTTCAGTGTTTTCTTTGGAGGCACATTTCTGGTTGTCTGACACCCTCACTTGGATTTCCTCCCGCGGTTATTCCAGTGTGAGGTCATGCTTTTCCCCCCCAGAGTGGCTGTGGAGCAGATCTGGGTTCAAATGGTATTGGAAATCATTTCAAATACTCTARCTGAACWTGATTTAGCTTGCCTGGCRCAAAGGAAATCAGAAAATAGTTGCACACGTACAAATGTTACCCATCTGGCGCTCCAGGTAGGCTAAAGCAAATGCCAAAATAGTTTGAAAGATTTCCARTAGTATTTGAACCCAGCTGTTGAGATGAAGGGAGCCCGATGAGGCCTCTGGTAAAGTAGGACTGTGATGCCAGCAGCAAGCATCTCAGGTGAAAAAGACAAAGACAAGTCTGAATGCATGAAAAGTTTTTTTGTGTGTTAAAAAAAAAAACTTTGCATCATTATTTGGAGCTGAAAATGTATCAAAATTGGCAGAATGATTTTATTGCAGACAGAGCAGTAGGTTTCAGTGCAGTACGTACTGGGCGTCTCGAGTTTGGATTTGGAGGGATATTAGATATTAGCTGCTGGTGTAAATTATCGCAGCAGTAAAGGTCCTATAAAATCTCCACTCTCTGTCAGGTCAAGTCATTACACTCTTTAATTATGTATGTGGCGGAGAGATATAGACGTAACTACCGAGCGGGGCCTCGCTGCTTCCTGCTGTCATCCACCTGGCGTTTGATGATGCCTCACTCGCTCATGACAAACGCATCGATTTACTTCTGCCCGCCGCGTAGCCCTTCCGCCTGAAGGGATCCATTAAGGCAAACAGTTCTCGTCCACAGTGAGTGACAGCTGTGACAGGCCCGCACCGCTTCTCTCCACCCCTGCCCACCGCTTCTCCTCTCGCCTCCCCGTCTCTGACTGACAGCTCCACGCTCAAAACAGGCCTTTTTCACAGCACCTCTAATGGTTTCAAACGCTTACCATTACCGTGTCAGATGGTCAGGAGGGCTGGTTATGGAGGTGGGCTGGGGATGTGGGGCTTTCAGTCATCCATAATGTAGCCATCTTCCTGGCTAGTACAACCATATCTGTTGTCTCCAGAACCTATCATTTCTATAAGCAGCAGCCCATCCCCTATCATTTCTATAATGCAGCAGCCGATCCCTATCATTTCTATAGCGCGGTTGATCCCTATAATTTCTTATAGCGGGGTGATCCCTATCTATTTCTATAGCGGTGGTGATCCTTCTAGCGGGTGATCTTATCTATAGCGGCGTGATCCCTATCTTTCTTATGGCGGCGTGATCCCTAATCATTTCTATGTAGAAGGGACGTACTCCTATCAATTTCTATAGCGCCGTGATCCCTATCATTTCTATAACGCTGTGATCCGTATCATTTCTATAAGGCAGCCGTCCCATAATTTCTAATGAGCAGGCCGATCCTATCATTCTATGCGCGGCGTGATCCCTATCATTTCTATGCGGCGTGATCCTATCAAATTTCTATAGCGTGTGATCCTATCAATTTGTTATAGCGGCTGATCCTATCATTTCTATAGCGGCGTGATCCCTATCAATTTCTATAGCGGCGTGATCCCTATCATTTCTAGCGCGTGATCCCTATCATTTCTAGGCGGCGTGATCCCATATAATTTCTATGGCGGCGTGATCCCTATCATTTCTATAGCGGCGTGATCCCTATCATTTCTATAGCGGCTGGATCCCTATCATTTCTATAGCGGCGTCTCCCTATCATTTCTATAGGCGGCGTGATCCCTATCATTTCTTATAGGCGCGTGATCCCTATCATTCTATAGCGCGTGATCCTATCATTTCTATGCGGCGTAATCCCTATAGGCAATTATCGATATAGCGGGTGATCCGCTATTCTTTCTATGCGGCAGTGTCCCTATCATTTCTATAGGGCCCGATCTCTCCTATCATTTCTATAGCGGCGTGATCCCTATCATTCTATAGCGGCGTGATCCCTTCATTCTAGCGGGCGTGATCCTATCATTTCTATAGCGGACGTCTATCCCTATCATTTCTATAGCGGGGCGATCCCTATCATTTCATAGAGTGTGTGATCCCTATCACTTTCTAGCAGGCAACGTGATCCTTATCATTTCTATAGCGGCGTGATTCTTCTTTTTATCATTTCTTATAGCGGCGTGATCCCTATCATTTCTATAGCGGCGTGAACCCTATCATTACTTATAGCGGCGTGATCCTATCATTTCTATACGGCGTGAACCCTATCATTTCTATAGCGGCGTGATCTCTCGCGTGTCCCATCATTTCTATAGCGGCGGTGATCCCTATCCATTTCTATCGCCCGGGTGTGCCCTATCATTTCTATAGCGACGTGATCCCTATCATTTCTATAGCGCGCGATCCCATATCATTTCTATAGTGGTGTGATCCCTATCAATTTCTATAGCGACGTGATCCTTATCATTTCTATAGCACGTGATCCCTATTCAATTCTATAGCGGCCTGATCCCCTAATCATTTCTACTAGTGGCGTTGCATCCCTCTATCATCAGAATTATCATTCTCTAAAGCGCCTACACCATTTCTATTGAACCCCTCACCCGTATAAGGCACCCAACACTGAAACTTTTATTCACAGTTTCTGACCATAATCATAGCATCCAAATTGCCTCTCCCATGGCTGCATGGGTGATATGAATACTTTCCTTTACTATGTCGTGCATATCAGCCGTTCGTTATTGAACTTGGAGCTTTTGTAGTGTGTGTGTGTTGCTGCGTGCGTGTGTGTGTGTGTGTGTGTGTGTGTGTGTGTATGCGTTGCGTGTATGTGGTGGTGTCGTGCGATGCTTTGTGCGTGGGGTGTTGTGTTTAGTGTAATGACTTTTGCTCTGCCTCGTGCTGCCCTCGTCCCCCCATGCGTGGTTGTGTTGTGTGTGCTACTTCTCGCTGGCCCTCCCGTCTCGGGGGCTACCGTGCTGGGACTGCTCTCTGCAGCTGGCCCTTCGTTCTGCTATCAGGTGTTTAGACGCTAGCGCCGTCCCAGATTGAAAGAACAGAGGAGAGGCGCCCCAGTGCAGAAACCAACTCCTGCAAGTGCCCCACCCACCCACCCCCCACCACACACACACACACACCACACTACCACTACACAGTCCAACCACCCTGCCTGATTAAAGAGTGTAATGACTTGCACTGACAGAGAGTGGAGATTTTATAGACCTTTACTGCTGCCGATAATTTACACCAGCTGATCTAATATCTAATATCCCTCCAAATCCAAACTCGAGACGCCCAGTACGTACTGCACTGAACCTTACTGCTCTGTCTGCAATAAATCATTCTGCCAATTTTTGATACATTTTCAGCTCCAAATATATGCAAATTTTTTTTTTAACACACAAAAAAACTTTTCATGCATTCAGACTTGTCTTTGTTCTTCCACCTGATCATGTTGCTGCTGCATCACAGTCCTACTTTACCAGGAGGCCTCATCGGGCTCCCTTCATCTCAACAGCTGGTTCAAATACTATTGGAAATCTTTCAAACTATTTTTGGCATTTGCTTTAGCCTACCTGGCGCCAGATGGGTAACATTTGTACGGTGTGCAACTATTTTCTGATTTCCTTTCGCCAGGCAAGCTAAAATCAAGTTCAGCTAGAGTATTTGAAATGAATTTCCAAATACCATTTAACCCAGATCTGCTCCACAGCACTCTGGGGGGAAAAGCATGACCTCCACTGGAATAACCGCGCGGAGGAAATCCAAGTGAGGGTGTCAGACACCAGAAATGCTGCCTCCAAAGAAAACACGAAGTGCCTGTGATTAATTGTTATTAATACTCGCACGCGTCGGTAATATGCATTTTTCAATTAATTAAAGTTGGCCCGCACCGTAAATCAAGCGAAAAACTGTCAATGTTTCTACAAATTAAACCTATTATCACCCTGTAACATTCGGTAGCGTCCTCCGCGTGAATAGGAATAACTTATGCGTGACCTTGCATCAACTAGACGTGTGCTCCATCGGGAGAGGTCTGTGACATGGGCTTGACAGGCTCTGCGACTCAGTACGTAGCCTACGCCTACCTGCTGGACATTACTGCAGACCTCGCCCCTCTCCCCCACTACTGTACATGCTCGTCAGTTCTCCTCACATTCTGACTCCGCTGCTGGCAACACCATCCCCTCCATCATCACTATCCCTATAGGTCATAGGACTGATCCTACTAGCTTATGCTGCTTGGTCCCAATACTTCACGCCTCGAATTCACATGCAGTATTTCATA
>NC_036845.1:17564561-17566951 GCF_002910315.2 Salvelinus sp. IW2-2015
CCGTGTGTGTGTGTGTGTGTGTGTGTGTGTGTGTGTGTGTGTGTGTGTGTGTGTGTGTGTGTGTGTGTGTGTGTGTGTGTGTGTGTGTGTGTGACAGAGACAGAGACAGGCGGATGCCCTGCTCAGTTTTACACGCCCAGTGGGGCCTCTGCACTGACCCCTATCATCTCTGTTGCTTTTATTTGACGGTCCTTTTGGAATCGGATAAATACAGTAGTGTACGTACGCACGCCCGGACGCAGACACACACACAATTTGAACTGGTATTGGCGGACAAAATGAAAGACAAACATCATGTCACATCTGCCGAATTCCAGGAATGCCGTTGCTTTCAATGTTGACACAGCTCGCCATTTCATAAGACAAGAGGATTCCCGGCTTATAAGGCTTATACCTTACCTGACTGAGATTACTTGGTCAACTTCACCCCTCTCACCTTCTCAGAAGCACAGACAGGCAGGCAGACAGACAGTGGTATCATTATCCTAGTTTTGCTGCCTTTTCATATCCCTGTTTAACCCCGTTGGGGGCGGGCCTCCATGGACACAGGGGGCACTCTCTGGGCCCCTTACTGGCCCTGGAGGTGAGGRCAGGGGGATGAGTGACAGGTAGAGGCGCTGGAGATTGCTCCAAGCTGGGCTGCTGATACTGAGCAGGGCYGTAGTTGTCCAGCTCCCTCACTTTGCCCCTCTCTCTCTGGGCTCATTCAGCCAGAGGTTGCCCCTGTCACCTCTCCTGTCCTGGTTACTCTCTCCTCCCGTTGGAACTTTTCATTCATGGGATAATGATGTAAGCCTAGATGGATGGAGGGAATTATTTACTTACGCTGGTTGTGTGTTAGATGTTCGTTCGTGTTAGATTATTATTCTTTAAAATCACTTTTTCATCCCAATGTGGTGTGAAATGTTGAAGCGATAGGCCCAAACCTGTAAAAAAAATGTTTTTGTCACAGCAGCAAGGGATGTCTTTCTTCTGACTGAAACATAAAAKAGTTTATGTTGATTAAATAGCCCTGTTTAAAGCTGGTAGGGACCTAAAATAGGTTTTGTCCTTCGGAAGATGAAGAGGAGTTAAAAAAAAAACGCTCCTACCTTGGCTCCTCTTAATGGTGTGACCTCTGGGAGAGAGGCTCACTGAAGCCCTCATTTTCTATGTAAATGTCTCCGCTTTTTGCTTGTAATTGTGCCCCAGTGTCCTCTATGTCTCTGTCTCTGTCTCTGTCTTGCTCTCTCTCTCTCTTTCTCTCTCTCTSTGTSTYKYKCTCTCTCTCTCTCTCTCTCTCGTTCTTGCTTCCTCTTTCTCTTGCTTCCCCCTTTCTCCCTCTCTGACCCGCTTCCATCTTCTTCTTCTTTCTCTTTTCCTCTCTCACCCATTGCCGACAGTTTGCTCATTAGCTTCTCTGTTATACATTGTCATTTTAGAGTACAACGTGCAAGTATTTTTTTGATATCAAATGAAATTGGCTATATTTCATCCTTATCCAACAACTTGAAATTAAACCAAAAACATCTAGTTTTTACACCAACTACAGACCATATTAGATTGCACACATCCAACAATACAACGACCTGGGCCTATAGATATTAGATCCATAGGTCTATTTTGTTGTATAGTGTTTGTCACGAYGACCACACACACACGCATCTCAGATGTCACGTCCCCTCCGTTTGAGTCCTCGCCCGACGACGCGTCATCGCCAGTATTTATTTATTTTCTCTCGCTAATGTGGGTCACCCTGTACGGCGGCCATCAGCCAAGGCAACACTCAAATAACTCTGTCTGAGGCGTACCTTTGGCAATGATTTATGGGCCACGGCACTCGTCTGGGCTCCTAGTCTGAGAACGAGCGCCATTGTCCCGCTAGCAACCCTCTAACTCAACGCAGGAGCGCTTTGTCTGTGTTGAGCCAAACCAGACCCCCACCTTAAAAAGAATCAAATGATTTCATCATGTTGGAAATGAAAAGGCGTAATTACTTCTAATTAGACCCCCGGTTTTCTCTCCTTCTCTCTTTCTCTCTTTCTCTCTTTTTTTTATTCCCGAACTGGGGGGAGAATTCTTTTCCAGAGGTTTCAGAGATTGCCTCCGAATCAGTACTTTTTGGAAAGTAGGAAACAATTATCTGTTCAATTTGAAATGGAATAATTTGGGCTTTGATATTTTCAGAGGAGGAGATATTTGAAGTGGTGTGATGCTACTGGAATGTTTTCTTACAAGTTCTCTACCTAATTGGGGCTGGGACCAGTATGTCAGGAGATTTCACATTGCATTGGAAAAATAAGACATACAACATACCATTTGTTTGAGCGTGTGTGTGTTTGTGTGTGGGCATGTACATGTATGTATAGTGTGTGTGTGTGTGTGTGTGTGTGTGTGTGTGTGTGTGTGTG
>NC_036845.1:17568847-17573743 GCF_002910315.2 Salvelinus sp. IW2-2015
GTGTGTGTGTGGTGACCTCAGTGTTGCGTGGGGCGTGTGGGCAAGGGAGGGAGTCTCCACAGGTGCATCAGCAGAGGCTGAGAGAGGAAAGGGGAGGGAGGCGAATGTTGAAGAGGTGCCAGCAGCAGGACAGGTTCCCACTCTGTGTGTGAGGCTAAAAGCCTAGCCACGCATTCTTTTAATGACAAGGAACCACAGCGTGTTGTATTGCCGCCTTGTCTTTGGGGATATACGGGCCGTGTAGGATTACTCCCCAATAACACGGCCTCTGTGTCGGGAGAGCCCCTCCTAATGGCCCACATCACGGAAAAAACATTTACTCCCTGTCAACTATTTACATGTATCTTTAACACACAACGAGTTTGTTCGTTTAGGGCGGCGTAACAATTTGCTAAACAAATCCACTCCGCATTTCTCTAAATCAAGGGAAGACTGTGTGTGTGTGTGGGGAGAGAGAGGGGGAGGGTAGGGTGGGAGGAGGATGGGGGGAGGAGAAAAAAAAGCAAAATATTTTTCTCTGGCCCGGCGACAGAAGGCAGGGGAAAAACAACTGGCACTGGTGGTGCTGATGTGTATTAGAGGTGAGCGGGGCAAATATTAGCGGTGCCTTACAGTGCTGGAGTGGCAGGGGGGGGGGGGGTGTGACATGCTGCGATGCATAAGGCGGAGACTGGCACTCGGGTGCTGTCTTGTCAAGACATATGAAACCTCCCAGCCATTGATAGTAAGTAAATGCTTAAAACATGTGCACGGGTCTAGGAATATTCTTCGGTGCGGATTGCCAAACATGTGTGAGAAGGAGACAAGGGGGGGGGGGGGGGGCAGAGTTGCTCCCCTTTTAATGTAAGACTGGTGGCATGTTTACTTCGGTTCACATTCCAGACTGGCACCTCTCTGCATAAACCGCCACTTGGCAAACACAGAGGCCCCACTACTAACAAACCAGCTTGCTAACCGACACTGTCAACACACATGGGCGCATTTATTCAGCTGGTGATGTGCTTTATTTATACAGGTCGATTGCCTTTTCAAGGGCACAAAGCAACACTGCCAATTGCATGTCCCACCCACGCCACTTCCCGTCAGTCGTCCTGCGCTACGCCTTGTACCACAGCACCTCATCTTCCTAAATATCTAATTCAAGTGTACTGTATATAAGATTATGAATATATACTGTATATATGAATAGTGTGTAACTAGTATTATATATTTTCGTTGCCTTCTTTCCTATATATAACTATTTTTATTGAAAAAAAAAAAAATGTATACGGAATTGATGTAAATATCTTATGTTGTTCTTGTCTATTACTGTTCTGTACTTTTGTCATTGTGCGTATTTGTGCGTTTTTTGTGGACCCCAGGAAGATCTAGCTGCTGCGTGTGCAGTAGCTAATGGGGATCCTAATACTAAACTAGCTTGGCATGAGAAAACTGTGGTTGTTTCACTGAGTGTACGGTTCATTCTGGCACGTCAACAGCGACGAACGAGAGGTGAGAGAAGAGAGAGAAGAGAGAGAGACGAAAGAGGGAGGGGTCAATGATACGGCGGGGAACAAAGGAGGACGGTTCTGAACCGGGTGCCTTGGCTGTTGTAAAGGGTGTTGTGAGCGGTAAGTGTGTCGAGGATTCGGACTGTGTTTTGTTCAGATAGTGTCTGACTGTGTGTGTTTGTCAAGAGTGTCTGACTGTGGTGTTTGTCAACGGAACGGCGGTGTTTGTCAGGAGTGCGTGACGCGACAGTATGGTTTGTCCAAGAGTGGCGTGGAGCCGTGTGTTTGTCAAGAGGCTCGTGAGCGCGGGGTGTTCATGTCAAGAGTGCGTGAGCGCGTGTTGTCGGGTCAGAGTGCCCGTGAGCGCGGTGTGTTTGTCAGAGCTGGCGTGAGGGGGGGGCGCGTGGCGTGGTTTGTCCAGAGGTGGATGAGCGCGTGTGGTTTGTCAGAGTGACATACTCATATGGAGAGAAAAGGGAATGGGTGACATAGGCGCTGGAAAGGAGGGTTTCCAAATTCCATTTCCTTCCTCTTGTCTGTTCCGGGAATCAAAGTCCCTGATGACCAGGAGGTCAGCGCGAGCTCTTATTGGTGGTCCGATTAGTTTGGCGGGCGTGGTGGCCGCGGCTCCGCCCGGGGACTTCCGCTGGCGGGGCGGGGCAACTGGTTCTGTGACAGCATTCGCGGTGTGTGAGGTTGGGGCGGAGAGGCGTGGCGGGCGGGACGCGCAAAATTGATGGCGTCTGGCGGCCCCGTTGAGTCATGCTCCAACGGGTGGCTAACGGGACGGCCACAGGAACGAGGTGGGGTTAGGGTCCCCCGGCCGGGGGAGTGGCGCGTGCAGGACAGTGCCCGCGGCCAATTGTCGCGGCGGAATGGGCACTGCTTATAGCCCGGTTTTTGGTGTGTGTCTGTGTGACGATGTCTCTGTGGTGTGCGTTGATGGCTTGTGCTGACGGTGTGTGTTTTGTGTGTGTGTCTTGTCTGTGGCGACAGGCTTTTTTAGTCTTTGTTTTGTCTGTGCGTCAAGATGATTTGGAATCATTGGTTTGGATAATGGGCGAACTTGGCACTAGTATGTAGGTTCCACCCTTGATCGTGTCGCTAATTACCGAAGGCGCTATAATATCATCAACACACAGCTATTGAGCTGCTACTTAGTAATCAGCGAATCATGAATGATGCAATTTTTTAAGACTGCGCACTTTGAAGATGCCTAGAAAATGTGAATTTAAATTCTGTTATCGCCGTCTTTCGTATCCTTCCGCACTTCGCTGTGGGTGTAAGTCTTCCTCCTTCGATTGGATGTTCGAGGTATCATGTGAGAGAGGATGTGGCCTGGAACATTCAGCAATGATGTTCTGGAGGTCACATGTGCAGCCGCGGTTGTTTTGGTGTTTGGTTTGTTACACTGGGCCCGTTCAGGTTTAGAGCCTGGGTTGGCCTCACCCTCGTGCTCTTCATCTTCCGCCCTCCTCCTTCATCCATCCCCGCGTTGTTTTGCTCCCACATAGCCCTCTCTTTGTTTGCGGCTATTGCTGGGCCTGTGTGTCTTTAGTTCTGTTTTGTTCCCACCGCTCTCGTTCTCCCACGTTGATTGGATGGGTGCCGGCGGTGTTCGCAGTCTGCCGCTGGGTTGTCGTGTACCTGGCTAGGGTCTCGGGCGTGCTGCTGGGAGTGGAGCGTTGTAACATCCAGGTAGTGGTCCAACCGTCCCGTCTTAGCGAGCGGAGGCGACCGTACCCCACCTGGGCCAAGCAGCTGTCCCGCGGCTGACCATTTCCGGCACGCGTGCCCCTGATGGGAGGTGAAGTGTGTGGCTGGTAGCAGTCAGACTGGGCACATTGGAGGGGGGAAAAGGGGTGAGGGGGGCCTCCGCTGTATTCGAGAGGGCTGGGGGGTCAGTAGATTTCTTCATCAGCTCACCAGTCCTGTGTGCCTCAAGATTTTTGAGCCGTGGCCGTTCCCGCGTGTTCCTATTCCGCTTGCTCATCGCGCTACGCCACGCTCGACTCCTAGTCCTCATACCTAGATTACACCATGTCCGATTATAGTGTAGGGAATATTCAATCGTTCCAGACGATAATAACCCTCAAACTGTATCATTGTAATTTGCAGCCAATGCTGGTCCCCACTGTGTGAGATCAAGGCCTGGTCGGTTATGCACAGGGTGTCGAAGAACGCCAGCAAGCCAAGGACACAATCACTCTAAGGTCCCAGTGCAACAGAATCTCCTCGATCATCCGATCCAGATCTACCCCTCGGAGCTTGGGCAAGTACGAGTTCAGTGGTAATGTACGAGTTGCTCTGTTTTTCTTTCAACACAGTCTGGCGCCGTGCGTGCCTTCCTCTTGTCATAACTTATCCCCATCCCTGTTGAAAGAGGAAGGTGGTCTGTTCGTCCCAAGATATGTCTCAAGGGTGCTTCTTGCTCAAGACATATGAACCTCACCATGATATAGTAAATGCTTAAACATGCACGTCTAGAATTTCCTTCGTCGATTGCCACAATGTGTGAGAAGGAAAGGGGGGGGGGGGGGCAGAGGTTGCTCCCCTTTTAATGTAAGACTGGCATGTTTACTGTTCACATTCCAGACTGGCACCCCTCTGCTATACCGCCAACTTGGCAAACACAGAGGCCCACTACTAACAAACCAGCTTGCTAACACACTGTCAACACATGGGCGCATTTATTCAGCTGGGTGATGTGCTTTATTATACAGGTCGATTGCCTTATTCAAGGGCAAAGCAACACTGCCCAATGCAGTCCCACCCACGCACACTTCCTCAGTCGTCCTAGCTACGCTTGTACCACAGCACCTCATCTTCCTAAATATCTAATTCAACTGTACTGTATATAAGAATATGAATATATACTGTATATATGAATAGTGTGTAACTAGTATTATTATTCTTTCGCTTGCCTTCTTTCCTATATATAACTATTTTTATTGAAAAAAAAAAATGTATACGGAATTGTATGTAATATCTTATGTTGTTCTTGTCTATTACTGTTCTGTACTTTGTCATGTGCTGTATTTGTGCGTTTTATGTGGACCCCAGGAAGACTAGCTGCTGCGTGTGCAGTAGCTAATGGGGATCCTAATAAACTAAACTAGCTTGGCATGAGAAAACCTGTGGTTGTTTACTGAGTGTACGGTCATCTGGCAACGTCACAGACGAAAGAGGGAGAGAGAGAGAAGAGAGAGAGAGAAGAGAAAAGAGAGAGAGAAGAGAAAAGAGGGAGGTCAAACAGGCGGGGGGGAAAAGGAGGACCGACCGGCTGCCTGGCTGTTTGTCAGAGTGTGTGAGCGCGTGTGTTTGTCAGAGTGCGTGAACGCGTGTGTTTGTCAGAGTGCGTGAGCGCGTGTGTTTGTCAGAGTGCGTGAGCGCGTGTGTTTGTCAG
>NC_036845.1:17573768-17590716 GCF_002910315.2 Salvelinus sp. IW2-2015
TACGGGAAATCTATTACTGCATCGCAAACCCCCTGCAACAGCTATATCATCATACCATACTCACCTGGGAAACCTGGGCTTGTAGTGCCTGGAAACACTTCCCAAACGTTGGATCTCCGGATACTCTGTAACAAGAGTGTCTATAACAAGATGCAAGGGTTCAACCGCCAGAGTGAAGTTACAACGGGTAAAAGGAAAATCCTGATATCCTTCAGGGATCCAACCCCCACACACAGTGACATTAACACATGCACGAATACTGGTCCACAATGTCTCCTTTTCTTAATAAAATAGCTTTGAGGTAGGAAAGCAAATAGACGAAAACCAAGCGTTTTTCAGGGGGAATACGTCCAATAAACTGGGGAAAACGATCCTTGAAGAATAACAGACATTTCACCAAACAACAGGCTATTACTATTGATATTTTTTCTGGTCTGTGAGAACCTCAACAATCTGGAGTTGTAGATAGAGTATGAACAGGCCCACTCTAGAAACGAACCTAAAATCTAGTATATTTAGATCCAAACACTGAAGGAAACAGACAACCCACTATGCTACACACCTTTAGCATAATAACAGTCTGCTAATGGCCTGTAATGGTAAACATGCTGTGTTTGCGACAATAACTATCACTGGTAATCCGGCTGTCCTCAAGGTCACCCAAACCATAGATATAGAACAGAGAGCCAAGTCCATCCTAGGTGCTATTACGTCTCTTAAGCCTGTAATTGGCTGACGTAGCGCCTCCAGAGAAGCATCAGCATTCCCTTACTAAAGAACAGGAACACGCGCGCTAATAGGTCAGGAGGGCGTACCAGGAATGACATAGCACGCAAGGTCCCCAAACTCTCTCAGCTGCACTGTCTGCTGAACATCATTTGAGAAGGATGTTGGGGCAAGATATTTAGTATAGCAAACTATAATAGGAATCAGTCCAACGAATAGTCTAACAAGCCCCAAAATACTATTTCAGAATCCTCCGGTCATATTCCCAAACATGCCTCCACAGTGATCAGCAACACCACAGCCTACATCCTGGGCAAAAAGCTGTCTACAACAATGAAATCTCATACATTGTACAACAAGCGTTTGCCAGCGCCCACGCACACGGACTATCCACACGACAATTGCAAATTAATCCAATTACACACAATTCGAATGACTAGCCTTGTTCAACAACTTGTAATTAGGTGGCACGGAATCAAGCGCGAAGGAGAATAAACTTGGGGAAAAATTGAGTAATTTACTAAAACAAAACATAACTCCAACCAAAAGACAAATGAAACCATACAAACCAACACTGAAACATAAAACAATCTCTGACAAGCACATGAAGAACAGGAGGTTAAAACATAACAGATAAATGAATGGGATTGAAACCCCTGTGTGTAGGAGATGAACAAAACCATGGAAAATGAAAAATGGAATCAGACGGCTAGAAGAAACCACGTCGACGCCCGAGCACCACACCGAAACAGAAAGAAGAGAACGAAGAGAGAGAGAGAACGAGAGAGAGAGAACGAAGAGAGAGGAGAAAGCAACAGGCGCAGACTGTTAGAACGTCAACTCTCCACTCTAGGTATGGTTGTTGGGAGTGTCTGTAGATAGCAGGAGAGCGGGAAGGGGCTGACTGGACGATAAATCTTATCCCCCACCCGTCACGAGCCCCCCTCACCCTTTTCCCCACCCTGTGCCATCCTGACTCTACCAGCCACACACTTTCACCTCCCATTCACGGTCACGGGCCCCGAAAAGGCAGCGCGCGAAGCTATTGGCCGAGGTCCCCGTCACTCCGCTCGCTACGCCGGTTGACACACCTATGGACCACGCGCCTCCCAGCAGCCGTACACACAGGCAGCGCCCGCCGCACAAACCAACAACCTGAGGAGAGCGGAAAACAGAACAAACACACCAGCAGCAAGGAAACAAAGGGATGAGATGGATGAAGGGGCATGAAAGGGTCAGCAAGCTCCTAACTTGGCCAGTGTAAAACCCAACACCAAACCAAAACCGCGCTGCACTGTTTGACGGCCCAACACATGCTGAAATGTTCAAGCCACATCTCTCCACATAATACCTCGAAGCATGCGAAGGACTTCCAAGATACAAGACGGCATAAAGATTCACATTTCAGCATTTCAAATGGAGTCTTAAAAAATTGCATATCATATCGCGATTATAATAGCAGCTTAATGCCTGTGGTGTGATGATTACATGAACTAGCGACAATAAGGACTAAAATGCCATCTCCCCCATACGATGGGATTTCCAAACCACGAATCATTAACAGCAGAAAACAAAGAGTTAAAAAAAGCCCACAAAACAAAAACCCACAAAACACACACGTCAAAGCACAAGCATCAACGCACACACAGAACATAGCACACAGACACACAACAAACCGGCTATAAGAAGTGGCATTCCGCCGAATTCGAGACTGCGCACGCCCACCCCGAACTTGCAGTCTAAAGTACAATTCCGCGAACGCTACCATTTGGCGGGGCCAACAGAAGCCAGCCCCCCCCCCGCCGACCCAATTAACCGGAGCACAATAAGAACAAGCGATACTACGCAGGTCTATGTGGGAACAGACCAAAGCAGGACAAATGTAATTTTGGAAACCCCTCCGAGCGCTTCACATTTCCGGCCTTCAGAGAGGTAGCATCGCGTAGACAAAACACACGCCACCACCGGCAACACCCGGCGCACGCCGCGACAAACCACCGGTGCACCACCGCCAACACCCACCGAATACCACCGCGCACCACTCTGGACAAATACAACCGCCCCACGTCGACACACACACGCGCCGCACGCACGCTACAGACAACCCGCACGCACGGCAACCACCCATGGCACACCAAGCGACGAATCAACACCAAGGCTACCCACGACCCATACCCACAACCTCCACGCAAACCACACCGAGACACGACCAAGGCCAGCCTGTCCGCCGCCGCCCGGGCCCCCCTCCCCTGACCGCACCGCCGAGGGGCCCTCGAGCGTTCTCCCGCTTCTCCGTCGCGGTCCTCCCGCACAGTGATCCGTAAAATAATGCTGAACATGGCCCCAAGCCGAGTTCTGGACCTACACTCAGTTAAACAACACAGCGTCGATTTTATGGTAACAGGTCACATATATGCCAAGGCTAGTGTTGAGTTTATTATTCAGGTCCCCAGTAGCTTGACCTGCACACCCGCCGAGCAGCCTTAGATTCTTCCATGAGGACTGTAGACGGGGCTACCGGACTGTCGCAGCAGATGAAAAGAACGCAGCATTTTGAACGAATTGCTGTACCAGACAATGACCTAATCCAAGTACCCCCTCGCAACCTATCTCCAGTAAGAATAAGAAGCACAGCAAGCAACACAATGGAAGACAGTTGAGACAGGACTTACATGACAATTAGCTGTATAAAACATTGTTGTTTTTTCAATAAATATGTGATATCATATTAATCGCTGAGATATAGTATAGGCCAGGCCCGATTTTCATTATCCCTGTTTAAACCCCGTCTGGGGCGTGGCCTTCCATGGAACACAGTAGGGTCATCAATACTCTCTTGGGCACCCTACTAGTTATTACTCGGCCCACCTAGCGATAGTTCATATATATACGAAGTAGCTGACAGTGATCAGGGATGATGATTAATTCTTATATGACAGTACGAGTAGAGGCTGCTGTAGAACTTAGATTTTTAGGCTCAAAGCATGGGATGTGACATGTAGGTGCTATGTCTGAGCAGGTGAGCCAAATAGTAGGCGTTGTCTGCCCAGCTCCCTGTGCAGCCTATCTGCCCCTGATCGTCTCATTGGAGCTCATCTCAGCCGAGAGGGTTCTCCCGTGTCACTCTCCTTGTCCTGGGATTTACTCTGTCGTTCCCGGTCGCAGCGTTGTGGCAAGTGGGGCCTTTAGTTCGGTTTCGTCTTTTCGACCTCGCAATCGAGACTTCTGTATAAAGAAAATGGACCACGAATGTCACCAGTAAGCCTCTGGTAAGATAAATGGCCCCAAGTCGTGGTTTAATTCAGGGTGGAAGTTAGCTTTAACTATGACGCTGTTGTTGTTAGTATGTGGGTCTAGCATGTTCTGTCTTTTGTGTCTCACAGTGTTAAGTGCATATATATCTCTTTAAAAGGTCACGATTTTTGAGGCAGCAAGTCCAATGTTGTGTGAAGATGCTCTAGGTCTAGAGAGATCGAGTAATAGGCCCAAACGTCTAGTAAACAGTAAAACATGCCAAGTCCCATAACATGATTCATTTATTTATAGCGACGGGAGCCCAACCTCTTGCCCACCGCAGCCCCCCACCCTTCCTTCTCACACTTTGGCAATCGACGAAGGAATTCATAGACGTGCATGTTTAGCATTTACTGTCGACATTATCATGGCTGACTGGTGAGGGATATCATATGGTCTATCGATAGACACATCGTTTATGATGAGTTAGAATTAAAGCATCAGCCCCGTGTTAGTAACCAGAGTCTCCTGGTGATGCGAATCCGGCATCGCAGTGAAAACTAAATGGTCAGACTCCTCCCCCCGCCCCGCGCACTGCCAGCTCCAGACACTGTAAGGCAGACCGCTAAGGATATCTTTATGAAGACACCGCCTCAACATTACGCTTAATTACACGCCTTACCCTCAGGCGACCGCATACGCTCCAGCTTTGATTTATCCTGCGTGTTCGCTGTCAGCCCGCGTCCTAGGGGCCAGAAGAAGAGGCAAGACGTAATCTGTAAGCTCTCTTCTACTCTCCCCTCTCCTCATTTCCCGCTACCGTGATCCTACCGGTCTACCTCACCTCCGCTTTTTGCCCTTCCGTAATCTGCGGCTCCCCACAACCCCAACACAACAGTCCTGCCCTTTGATTAGAGGCCATACAGAGCGACGTTTCTATAAGTGATTTTGTGCTTTTAGCGTGGTCAACTACTGGGATGCTTCGACGCCGTAGCATCCTTGTTCCTACATACACGACAAATATACTCTTGTTCAGTCTGTGTTACTCTAACTCTCCCTGTATGTCACATTGTCTCATCTACTCTCTCTTCTCGCTCTCCACCAGTTTGATTGCTTCCTCTATGGTGTCTCATGGTAAGCTGCCCCCTTTGCTGCCCTTCCTTCTATCTCAGACGTTCAATCAATCGATTATGCTCTCTATTCTCTCGTGAGGTGTACTGCATGTTTCCCCTCATGGACCCCTGGCCACCACCAATATGTGAGGGCCAGCCATCCTAACCAGAGTACAGAGGCTGTGTTGCTGCACAGCAATTTATCTTGACGGGCTCGTGTCGGTCTGATTATACATTTCATTTAGTGAGTATCATGAAAGGCAAGTATAAGTATTATTTATTAATGAATATGATTTCCCCTACCGAAATTGGCGGCTCCAGTTATATTTTCCCCCATCCTATAAAGGATCCAACAACGATTGTAACCATCAATCATTCAAAACTCAAAACTAAAACCCCATCTATATCTACTTCTATTCGAGCACCAAGACGGTGCCCCCCTACGTGATCAAACGGACAACTTAAATATATTAACGAATAATTTGGCACAGATGCACCTCCTCAGCTACTAATACGGACACCTCGCACTCTCCGATGATCGTTAGTAGATTGTCGCATGAAGGAAGAGCTCTATTACTTATTCGAGTTGAGCCATATAAGTAGCGCCCGCATCACATAGGCCTTAGTCAACCACAGCCGACTACAACCACGCAACACCACCACACACAAACACCACACACACACACACACGCCTACAGACATCCACCAACACACCACAATCCACAAGCACAACAGCCACAACACAGGACGACCCTAGCAATCACCACTACCACCACACATCACAACACACCACTACAGTCCCACTAGCACTATACCTGGTTACATTACATGCCCCACCACACCTCCGTATGATAGCAGATCACACACGCCACAACTCGCACAGACCGAGTAGGCGATATTGTTGCAGTAGTGGTTACTTACTTTCGTATCCGCAAGCTGAGTCATTTATTACAATTCTCATTTTCTACTCTGACTCTAATGGGGTCTACCCTGTAACTGCAGACCGCCATGGTTCACATGGGCTAACCAAGGGCAAACACTCATAACTGAGATCTGCTTGAGGAACTAACACTGTCCCTTCACAGCTTTCGGCGAGTCCACCAACTGATCTTATGATATATCCCGGTCCCAACGAGCGCTCGTTCTCGGCTCTCTGTACTGGAGAGACGAAAGCAAATATCATTAGATTCGCCTACGAACAACCCTCTAAACTCAAAACGACTAGAGCGTCTTCCGGTTCGTGTGTTTCTACCAAACAATCCTGAACAGATAATCTTCTACCTCCTTAACATATATCCAAAAAGTAACTAGATTCTCTTTCATCGATGAGTTGGAAATGAGAGAAAGCGTCAATCTCTAGATAATATCTCCATTCTAGAACCCCGACTCTCCTTCCCTCCCCACGTTCTCTGCGGATATTAAAACTCAGATCTGTTTCGTATTATTCCCGAAATCGAGGAAAGCAGGAGAATGTAGTAGACGAGAGGAAAATAACCGGCGGGGAGGGTTTAAATTAAGAGATCATTATGGCCGCCTTCAGGTGTCTCGTGAAAGCTCTCTAATTATTAGAAAAGTAATTACGCCTTTAATTGCCTCACAAAACATAACCAATGGCTGAGAGATAATCCTATTGTCATGTCTTTTTTGAAGGGTGGCGAGAGTGCCTCTGGACGGTTCTGGTTTGGTTGGAAGAAATTTACTCTTTTCCGAGATTTCGGTTGCAGTAGGATTTGCCTCTCCAAACACACCCAGGTGACAAAAAGCCCCTCGGTTCTTCGCCACCTAGTCCGGGTATGCGTATTTGGAGAAAGTAGGTATAAGAGCCAATATTTTCGTGTGTCCAAATTTGAAATGGGTGAATCAATATTTTGGCCTGTTGAATATTTATGCAGCCGGCGGTGACTTGGTAAACAAAACCATCTCAATTAGAGAAGATCATATTCTACGTTCAGCTGATGAGCGACTAGAGGGTGACGAATGGGTGTAATCCATTATGTTGATGCTACTGGAGAGCTTTCTTACAACTTCTACTACACTAAAACCTGGGGCGGGGAGACCCCGCTAATGTCAGGACCAGGATTGTTCCACCATCTCGCCTATTGAAAAAAAATCGCGAACTATACACAACATTATGACAAACTTTCTAGCGTTGAGCGTGTGTGAACTGTGTTGTGAGGAAGCCGGGCGTGTGATGAGGGGCCAGTGGGATCATGTAGTCGTAACAGATGTTGTGTGGCTGTCATGATCCGCGGTGGATGACTCGTGACTGCTGATGCGCCTGTGTGTGTGTGGAATGTGTGGGCTTGTGTGTGTGTGTGGTGTTGTGTGTGTGTGTGTGTGTGTGTGGTGTGTGGGTGTTGTGTTCATGTGTTGTAGACACTAACACTGTGCGTGGCGTGTGTATGTCATCCTACATCCCGCCTGATTTGAGGCCTCTAAATTAGCACTCATTTTAATGACAAGGAACCACAGCGTGTTGTTATAGCCTTGTCTTTGGATACGGGCCGATCGTTGTAGCATATACTCCCCCCATACACGCCCCTCTGATGATCGGAGAAGTCCCTCGCCTTTTACATCGCCCACTATCACGGGAAAAAAAGCCATTTACTCCCGTCAACTGTATACAAATGTATGGCTATAACACACGACAAGTTTTGTCGTTATTATGCGGCGTAAGCAAATTGCTAAAACAATCCCACTCGCCCCTTTCTCTTCAAGGAAGACTTGTGGGTGTGTGGGGAGATGGAGGGAGGAGGGTAGCAGGGGCAGGCAGCGATGGAGGGGGAGGAGAAAAAAAAGCAAAGTATTTTCTCTGCTCCGGCGACAGAGCAGGGAACAACACACTGGTGATGCCTTGATGTTGTATTACGGCAAGTGATGCGCGGCAAATATTATCGGTGCCTACAGTGCTGGGAGTGGCAGAGGGCGAGAGGGGGGGATTAGACACTGCTTGCGATGCCACCCTTCGAGTACTGGCACTCGGGTGCTTCTTGCCTAAAGACATATTGAACCTCACCCATGACTATAGTAATGCTTAATACCATATGCAGTCTAGGAATTTCCTTCGTTCGATTGCCACAATGTGCTGAGAAGGAAAGGGAGGGGGGGGGGCACGAGGTGCTGCATCCCGCTTTTAATGTTAGACTGGACATGTTTACTGTTTCAACATTCCAGACGGGCACACCCCTCTGCTATACGCCACTTGGCAAACACAGAGGCCCACTACTAACAAACCAGCTGCTAACACACTGTCAACACGATGCGAGCGTTTACATTAATCGCGGGGTGATGTGCCTTATTAACAGTCGCATTTGCCTTATTCGAAGGGCAACAGCAACCTGCCCAACTGAGTCGCCACCCACCAACACATATACACTCAGTCGTCCTAGCTACGCTTGTACCACAGCAACCTTATCTTGCCCTAAATATCTAATTCAACTGTACTGATATGATAAAATCATGAAATATTACTGTATATATGAATAGGTGTAACTAGTATTAATAATTATTTCCTGCTCTTCTCCTATATATAACTACTTTTATGTGAAAAAAAAAATGTTACGCGAATTGTATGTAAATCTTATGTTGTTCTTGTCTATTACTGTGTCTGTACTTTGTCATGTGCTGTATTTGGCGTTTTATTGGACCCCAGGAAGACTAGCTGCTGCGTGTGCAGTAGCTAATGGGGATCCTAATAAACTAACTAGCCTTGGATTGCAGAAAACCTGTGGTTGTTCTTGAGTTACGGTCATCTTGCAACGTCCAAGACGAAAAGAGGAGAGAGAGAGAGAAAGAGAGAAGAGGAAAAGAGGGAGGTCAACAACATGGCGGGGGGCGAAAAAGGCGACCGACCGGCTGGCCTTGGCTGTTTGTCAGAGTTGTGGTGAGCGCGATGTGATTTGTCAGAGTGTCACTGACTGTGTGTTGTCAGAGCTGTCTGAACTGTGTGTGTTTGTCAGAGAGTGCGTGACGCGTGTGTTTGATCAGAGTGCGTGAGCGCGTGTGTTTTCAGAGGCGGACGGTGTGTTCGCGTGCGTAGCGTGTTGTCTAGAGTGCGTGAGCGCGCGTGTTGTCAGAGTCGTGCGAGCATGCCAGACCTGCGTGATTGTTTGTCAGAGCGTAAGCGGCTGTTCGTGAGGCGTGTGAGCGCGTGTGTTTGTCAGAAGGTGGCGTAGCGCCGTTGTGTGTTTCATGAGTGCGTGAGCGCGTGTGTTTGTCAGAGTGCACATACTCTATGAGAGAAAGGAATGTGACATAGCGCTGGAGGAGGTTTCCAAATCCATTTCCTCCTCTTGTCTGTCCACATCAGACCCTGATGGATCAGCTGGCTCTTATTGTGCTCCGTTATTGGGGCCCGGGCGGGGGGGGCAACTGGTTCTGTGACACAAGCGCAAAATGATGCGTCTGCCTTGATCATCTCCACTCTAAGCCACATGAACAGTTCCCGCCGGGTGGCGCGTGCAGCAGTCCCGCAATTCGGCGGAATGCACTTCTTATAGCCCGGTTTGTGTGTGTCTGTGTGACGATGTCTCTGTGTGTGCGTTGATGCCTTGTGCTGACGTGTGTGTTTTGTGTGTGTGTCTTTGTCTGTGGCAGCTTTTTTWAATCTTTGTTTTTCTGTGTCAAAAATATTTGGAATCATTCGATAATGGGGGAACTGGCACTTATTAGTTCCTTATCTGTCGCTAATTACCCATTAAATCATCACACACACAGCTATTAGCTGCTAATTAGTAATCAGCGAATCATGAATATGCAATTTTTTAAGACTCCACTTTGAAATGCTGAAATGTGAATTTATTCTTTATCGCCGTCTTGTATCCTTCGCGAAGTCTCCTCCTGATGATGTCGAGGTATATGTGAGAGAGGATGTGGCCTTGAACATTCAGCATGATGTTCTGGAGCGTCTACAGTGCAGCGCGGTTGTTTGTGTTGGTTTTTACACTGGGCCCAAGTTCAGAGAGCCTTGGCTGCACCCTTCCTTCATCCCTCCTTCATCCATCCCTCCATCCCCTTTGTTTTCCTTGCTGCTGTGTGTTTGTTCTGTTTTCCSCTCTCCTCAGTGTTGGTTGTGCCRGCGGGCAGCTGCCCTGTTGTGTACCTGCTGCTGCGAGCGGAGCATGTCACATCAGGTGTGTCAGCTGGCCCGTTAGCGAGCGGAGGAGGACCGGACCCCACCTCGGCCAATCAGCTGTCGSCGCGCTGACCTTTCTCCGGCACGCTGACCCTGATGGGAGGTGAAGTGTGTGGCTGGTAGCAGTCAGGACTGGCACAGGGTGGGGAAAGGGGTGAGGGGGGCTCCGCTGACCAGGGCTGGGGGGATAGATTTCTCATCCAGTCACCAGTCACGCCCCCCCCCCCTTCTCTCTTCCGCTCACTCTACCCAGACACCTCCCCAACCCACTACCCTCACGAGCTGGAGAGTCATGACAGCTCTCTCAACCAGTCTGCGCCGTGCTTGTCTTCTCCCTCTCTCTCTCGTTCTCTCTCTCTCTCTTCTCTTCTCTCTCTCTCGTTCTCTCTTCTCTCTTCTTCTTCTCTCTCTCTCGTTCCTCTTCTCTCTTCTCTCTCTCTCTCTCTCTTCTGTCTTCTCTCTCTCGTTCTCTCTGTCTCTCTTGCTGTTCTCTCTCTTTTTGTCTCTCTTCTTTCTCTCTCTCTCCTGGTCTCCTATTACAGAGATGGAGGCAGAGTGATCACATGACATCTTCCCAGACTGCGTGTGTTTCTACAGAGCTACGTTTCACAGAGTGACCCGGCTCGTCTTCTTTCTCGCTCGCACGCTCTCCGCCCGCCTCGGAGGTGCCTAGCAACATCTATCCCCTCGAAAAGAAAACAAAAATCAGAGGAGGCTCATTTCAGAAAATGTCTGAAATGCATTAATGAATATTTTAGACATAAAGGGCCACTCTCGGAGAACTCATTGCAAGGCTCAGTCCTCTCAAAGCCTTTAAAGTCAAGTGATGGGGTTAAGTTAATTATGCATTTAGGAGTGTGTGTGTGTGTGTGTGTGTGTGTGTGTGTGTTGTGTGTGTGTGTGTGTGTGTGTGTGTGTGTGTGTGTGTGTGTGTGTGTGTGTGTGTGTGTGTGTGTGTGTGTGTGTGTGTTGTGTGTGTGTGTGTGTGTGTGTGTGTGTGTGTGTGGTGTTTCGTGGCAGTGGCTGGGTTTGAGCAACTCTTGCTCTAATTAAACACAGGCTGCATGGAAGGAGAGACTGTCACACACACTTCAACAGCCACAGTCTCCCCACACATCCCATTGAAGGAGATGAAAGACCCTTAACACACTCAGTGTGTTTGTGGATAGAAAATTGCTTTTTTTCTTGTTGGAGGAGGGGTGTGGGTGTGTGTGTGTTTGGATAGGAATAAATAACAGAATCAAAATTTTGAGAAAATTTTGACTTTTAAGATGGAAAAGCCAACATATCTGGCTGCTAGAAAGGACCATGACACTAGCTTACCTTCCCCGTGGCACAAGAGGAGAATATATGACTATTGTTGTTTGAGAGCATCTTGGCAATAACGTTGAGATGGCAAGACACCAGATCGCACTGCCTAATTTCATGTAGATTGACTATTTCAAGACTCACTTGATGTTTCCCAATGTCCCGAAAATGCATCCGTCGAATTTATCAGTCTACTTGATGTCCTTACCCTTCCATGGTACAGCAACATATTCTTTTCTAACCTCTACTACTCATCCATCTGGTTCTAGTCTTTTAAGCTTACTATTAATGCTTAAAATGCACACCACATCTACAACTATATTGTACATTTAGGATTTAACGACTTTACTGTCCTCCTTAGCTTCAACAGCTKTTCTCTTTTGTCTTGCCAACTGAACGGACTCTCCCATGCCGCGGCTCCAATCCTCATTTTTCATTAGGCCATCAACCCATTATTTCATTTCCTGTGATAAAATGACAAAAGATTACTCACCAGAAAAGACTAAATACAGAGCCGGYGCGATAGGATCTCCTCTCGTATTGGTACGGCCTGACGGCGTCATATTTCCTATTTTTCTCTCTGTTCTATACGGCTGTACATTATTACATATAGAATGAGTCTGGGTGTCACAATCGGATATGACGCAGCCCGCTGGTCAWCAACCCTTCATTTTAGTTTGGGGAAACCCTATTTAGAAAAGATGTTTATGAAAAATGACTTTTCTGGTTACAGGAGTGTCAGGGACGGTGGAAAGAAGACGTTATTTGAGGTCTTAAAAGGGTGAGGCGAAGGAAGGAAAGCCTGAGCGGCGATGGCTAACTGTACAAGTCTCCAGCGATAGGAGAATTAAAAGAGCCGCTCGGTATCTTTATTTAAGAGGATTCATATGTTATATCCAAACAACGCCTCCATCGGTCACATTTTTCACAACAGGATAATAGAAAATATAAAGATATGGGCGATGAAATATGAGTTGGTTTGGGAAAAGATGAGTTTAAGATTAGACTAGAGAGAGATTGTATACAGTCCAACGGTGTCTTGGCGTGATGTGAATGTTGTTTGGGAAAAGAGAGTTTTGTTCTGCTTCTTTTCGGCGTGCGAAAGTGTAATTGCACACTCTCCCACCCTGCTGTTCTCTCTCCCCCCTATCTCTCCTCCTGTGCCAGCGTGCATGGTGACGGCTTTGACCAACCCACACAGCTACACTTACACCTGCCCACTCAAACCTTTGATTTGGATCGACCCGCCACAGCCTACACACTTACACAAACATATGGAGAAGTGCTATTGCTACATAAACTTTAAAACATTTTTTTTAAACGGAATATGATTTTTTGTTTATTAGTCAGGACCGAAAATATTCTGAGTGGATGCTTGAGTGGACATGTTGTTTTTAGGATTTGTTCTCCAAACAATGTTGAAACAAAGTATTCTTTAGCATTTAACGTTTTTTTTTCTCCTTATCTCCTTGCATCATCCGTCGCCGTTATACCTGTAAATGCCAGTTCTGAGGAGGGAAGAAGAGAGAGTGAGAGAGAGAGAGAGAGAGAGAGACAAGGAGCATGGCAGAGAGGGAGAGAGCGAGAAAGTAAGACAGAAAGACAGAACGAGAGAGAGACAGAAAGAGAGCGAGACGGAAAGAGCTCTTTCCAGGCATTAGCATGAACAGGTCCTGGGAGAACTGGTGGGCCAGTGGAAAGTATAGATGAAACAGTCTCYAGTTACCRCTGGGCTTCCACTCTGTTTATCAYYGGTAGCTCAGGGAATGTGTTAACTGGCTAAACTAACACGGCCATCACCACCACTGAAAGGSCTTTTTTTAWATTTTATTTTTACAATGARAGCCTCTAAATGCTGTTTTTAAGACATTTTCCCTCCTCTACTTTGGAAGTCTCTCTTCCACCTCTTAATTCTTTCTATTTCCCTCTCCCTACTCTCTCTCTTTCTCAACCTCCTCCTCCCTCTTCGTTTTCTTATTTAGTTAGCAACTCGAAGCCCCTCTTATTATTTGACCATTCTCTCTGGTGCAGACGTGACATGGTTATTAGCGCCAATCTTCAGACAGTGTTTTTTTTGTGCCCGGGACTGAGATACGTTGTGCAACTCTAACTGACTTCCCCGAAAGAAAATGAAAATGTGCTTTGGAAGCCCAGGCTGAGACGGGGCGTCTCCCTTTTTCGAAGAATGACGATTTTGAAAACGGATTCCGGCAAACGTGATTGTCACGACGCATTACGCGTCAGCAGTTCATGCTCAAACGAAAACACTTCCTTTCCCGCTGCTCTTAGCATYGATTTCTTGTTCTGGTAGAGTGTGTGTGTGTTTTGGCCAGGCTAGTCTGCCAGGGCCTCTSTGAAGGCAGTTGAAAGAYGTGCTGGTCTGTAAACCCTCACCAAAGTGGATGGAAAAAATGAGCCATGTAATGATGATGATCGGGAGCAGAAATGGGGTTTGTTATCAACTAATTAAAGTAATAATCCTAGTCTTATTAGCAGAAGCGGTGAAATTAGCAGTACTTAGTAGTGGTGTCAGAATTAATGTCCCATTCTCCTGGTCGGGGACAGATGAAACCTGAGGGCACCTATCTATAATGAGAATGTGAACCATGGTAACCTGAAATACGCAGACACAACGAATGATCATGGAAAGGATCGTCTCGATCGCATCGTTTCTGACAGAGCGCAATCTGTTCAAACAATATCCGGGGTTCAGCCACAGAATGCTCGACGCTTGCCCATGTGAAACCCCTCTATTGTTTTTGTCATTATCGCGCGACGTTCCCGCCCCCCCCCACCCCCTCTCTCCACGCTACCCTCTGATGGCATCTGCTTTGCTTTAGACAGGCACCGAGTGATTCGGGGAGACTGACGCGGTCTACTTATCAGACCTAATTTGCGTAAAGGTCTCAGCCGCGTTTGTGTTCCTTTAGATCTGTCTCCGGGATCAAATTGACGTCGCTATGCATTCAGTTGTTTTGTTTGGAAATAGCAAAGCAAAATAGGATGGGTTTGGACCGGTTGCGGAGGGCGAATGGTTTGTGACAGACAGGTTTGGCAGAGGGAAAGGAGCGCGGTGCGYGTGTTGGACTTTTGGACCGTACGTTGTCACGATATAAAGAGGAAGTCGGTTTTTGCAATTTGAGTTCCCCTCTAAATATTGTCTCTTCTCTGTACCGTCTCYACTGGTGCTGCTGGCTTTCAACGACTCATTAATCCCAAGACAAGGCTGAGCTGCAGTGAAGGGTTGCGTGTTCTTACGATCTGTTAATGCTGCATAGCACAAACATGGTGTTCGTCATGACAATGACCATAGTTGGCATTTGGCAAGACAACACTTARCAGATCTGGGATCAGGCTAGTGTACTCTGGCTTTAACTTGGAATATTTTGTTAGTAAGTCTGGCTGGATGTTCCAATGTAAATCTACCAGGGATCTACATCAGTGTAACTCTTACAGTAGGGTTAAAACCTAGGTTAGGTCCTGTGGCKTGTATTCATGGATGCCAAGGGAAGCCRGGCTTCCCAAAAATATTGACAAAAAAAAGAAACATTTAAATAATTCATAATAATGCGTCTTTCCGATTCTGATCCATCCRTTGATTCATACATTGTYGTGCCCCTGGYCTGAAWRGATGGAAGTTCAATATGTAGCCAGATGTAGAASGCTAATGTTAACTAGCTTAACGTAACCCATGAATGGAAGTTAGCCTAGCGAGCAAGCATTTTAGCCAGSTAGCCTAGGTCAACAAAACACACACGCACACAAATCAGAACCATGGACAGCCACATCAAATTTAGCTTGCGTTGATTGGACCAAAATAGTTTTTGGTATCTTTTAGTTGTCRCTGTATTAGACTAAGCAGAGTTGATTTGGTTATGTTGAAGTTGAAATGGTTGAATTTATTCYGCTACTCTGTCTTCTCATTGTCTCGGGCCTTTAGGCCTGACGGTCGCAGGTCGCATATGCATTAACAGGTTAAAGAGCAAACAACGCAATGATCACAACACATAGGTGGTAATATGGCTTAACATGAATGCATTATGAATGTCCTAATGTAGGTAGGCTAAGTCCTAATGTAGGTAGGCTAAGTCCTAATGTAGGTGGGCTAAGTCCTAATGTAGGTAGGCTAAGTCCTAATGTAGGTGGGCTAAGTCCTAATGTAGGTGATGAGGGAGGGAGTAACTGGAGGGCTGCTTTTTGTGTGGCGTGTGTGTGGGTGGTGTGTGTGGTGGTGTGGTGTGTTGTGGTGTGTGTGTGATGGTGTGTGTGTGTGTGTGATTGTGTGGGTGTGTGTGTGTGGTGTGTGTGTGTGTGGTGTGTTGTGGTGTGTGTTTGGTGTGTTTGGTGTGTTGTGTGTGGTGTGTGTGTGTGTGCCGTGCGTATACATATGTGGTCCGTGCGTTGCATGTATTAGCGCAGAGGAGGCTTGGAGCAAACAGATTGGATGTGCACCTGACCTTTGTGCTCTAGCTGCTGCGAAAATGCAAAGCTGGTGCCTTACTTCCTTGTCTGCCCGCGGGCACAGGATACAACCAACTGTCACAAACACTGGAGAATATGCTATAACCGGGTCGGTCTCTGGGTTTACTACAACATGGTCAGATATGTAATTTGGACAACCTCTGGATGACGAGTCAACCGAGCCAGTAGGCAGCCACGCTACGCGGTGGCTGTGGGAATTACAGCACCTTGAAATAAAAAAGAATCAGTGTGCCCCTGTTTTAATAGGTGCCCAGATGATGGAAAGCTCTTCGCGTTCATTTGTCAAGAGAGGATATCAAATGGCGAGTGAGCCGAATGAACACATCCTGTGATTACTGATTTAAGTTTACGGACGATAATGACACACAACACAATGTGGCGACGAGTGAACGATTAGGCAGCGAAAATAAAATACTTAAATCATGTCAATGCGGTTGACAGGGAGAAAAAATACTTACGGTAAAATACTGTTGTGAAGAAAAAGATACTTTCTTTTATCTTGAACGGTGGCCTATCAACTAGGCTATATTTAGGACATAGCTACCTACATTAGGTTTGCTACCTACATTAGGACTTAGCCTATACATTAGGACATTAGCACCTACACAGTTAAGACCAGACATTAGGCTAGCTACTTACATGTGGACTTAGCCACCTACATTAGGACTTACTACCTACATTAGGACTTAGCCTACGCTACATTTTAGGACATTCATAATGGCATTCATGTTGAAGCCAATATTACACTATTGATGTTTGTATCATTGACGTGTTTGCTCTTTAACTGTTAATGCCATATGCGACCTAGCGGACCGTCAGGCCTAAAGGCCGAGACATATGAGAAGACAGGTAGCGGAGACATTCAAACCATTTCAACTTCACATAACAAATGAATCTGGCTTAGTTATAAGTATGACAACTAAAAGATCACTCAAACTATATTTGGTCAATC
>NC_036845.1:17590741-17592520 GCF_002910315.2 Salvelinus sp. IW2-2015
ATGTGTGTGTGTGTTGTGTGTGGTGTGTGTTGCCGTGCGTATTACTTGTGGTCCGTGCGTTGCATGTTACGCAGAGGACGCATTGAGCAAACCAGATTTTGGGTGGCACCTGACCTGTTGCTCACGCTGACTCGAAAATGCAAATGCTTTGGTGCCTAACTTCCTGTCTGCCCGCCGGGCACAGGAGTACACAACTGTCACAAACACTGGAGAGATATGCATAACCGGTGGTGCTCTGGGTTACTACAACGATGTCAGAATGTAAATTTGGACAACCTGGAATGACGAGTCACGAGCCAGTAGGAGCCATTGCTACAGCGGTGGCTGTTGGGAATTGACAGCACCTTGAATAAAAAGAGATCAGATGTGCCCCTGGTTTTAATGTGCCACAATGATGGAAAAGCTGCTATCGCTTTCATTTGTCACAGAGAGGATATCAAATGGCGAGTGAGGGAAATGAACACATCCCTGTGATTACTGTAAGCACGGACGATAATGACACAAACAATGTGGCGACGAGTGAACGATTAGGCACGCGAAATAAATATACTTTACAATCATGCAATGCCTTGACAGGAGAAAAAATACTACGTAAAATACTGTATGTGAAGAAAACAGATAACTCTTTTATTTGAACGGTGGCCTACCTACATTAGGACGTAGCTACCTACTATAGGACTTTGCCTACAAACACACCTGCTGCTGCTCCCTGGCGGAGTCGCGCTGACAATCAGGAGTGAAGGAAGCAAACGAAACAAACACTTTAATTTACATGACGGTAGATCCCATTAGCCTTACTGTGTCAAATGATAGAGTGAAGTGAGGTTTCACCGCAACAGCCGGTAATGAAAAGTGATAGAGAAGTGAAGAGATTGTTAGCCGAACCAGTCACAACTAATAGAGAGCTGTGCTGCGTGGCGGAGACAGTTCTTTGGCGTGTTAAAGATGCCTCCGGAATCCGGGTGCAAATACCACATTTTTCAGTGTTGGAGACTATTGGTGTTCTGTTGTTATGATATAATGTGAATGGAGGTTTGTGACTTGTTCTAATGCATGTTTTTAGACGTGTTCTATTCCTCCCAAAGTATTCTCTTAGACGAGACATGAAATGTCGATGGAGTTTTTGTGGAAGAATGGGCGTACATTTGTATTTATTTTTAATGAGMCAATAACTTCATCAATAAAATAAGTACGCCGTGTATTTGGGTTAATGTGTTTATTATTATTTGTTTGTGCAGTTTTGTACAAATGTTTCTGTAGATGCTGCATGTACACTGTACAGTATGCGTGTGTGCGTGGTTGCACTTCAAGCCTCGAGATTTCCCGGGGTGTGATTCTGCGATTGATCAGTATCACACTTTCTTAACTTTGAATAGGGATCATTCTCCTTTAATTGGAATCAACCTCAGCCGTGACATGCACACATATTTCTGTATTTTTGTGTTTGTGTTTTTTGATATAACCTAGCATATTTGTGTGTGTGTGTGTGTGTGTGTGTGTGTGTGTGCGCGTGTGGTTTCTGTGCCCTGGCTCCAGTGGTCTGCTCCCTGTGTAAAGAGAGAGCATCTCTCCACAACAGATCAATAAGGGAGAATATTATTACTCCCACCCCTCCTCTCCACAGTAAGGGATTGTGGGTGATGACCGGCAGGCCTCACCAGCTCTGACACCTCACCCTCGGAGACCCCTGTGGCCCGGGGGTGAGGTCGGGGGGGGAGCTGAGTGGGAGTCCGGTGACTGTCTCTCTCTCTTTCTGCTTCACCTCACTGGTGTGTGTGT
>NC_036845.1:17592917-17611109 GCF_002910315.2 Salvelinus sp. IW2-2015
TACTGATGGCTGTGCTGGAGTTGAGTCAGTGTCCGTGTGGGGGTTATAGGAGCGGTGGCGGGGGGGTTGAAGTTAGCAAGGCCGTAGTTATTGGCATATTGTCAGACTCGGTGGAACCATAGACCGCATTTAGTGTTTGAAACAGTCTCTCTGCTGCACAGTGCCCCCAGCATTGATTGAGTGTAATAAAGAGTACAGCCTTTGTGTTTGGCTTTGGCCCTTATTGCATGTCCCCCCCCAGTGACCCAGGTGACCACCGTCCATCGACACCCTCACCACACGCGTGTCGCAAAATTGTTATTCCAGTATGAGGACCGTAGTGGTTACTTCCTCCACTATAGACGCACACACACACAGTCGCTTCCTCAACTCCCTCCCTCCTGCCTCGTGTTCTGCCGTGCAGTAAATTGTCCGTAAGGGATCTAGCCCATGATGATTTATGGTGCCAGATATGATTATTTTATATGTATTTTTATACAATGGATACATTTTGCAGGCAGGGCCCTAAGTGGGAGCCAGTAGTCATTAGTGACTGTAAAAACATGGCAGTATTAGAATAGGGCTTCATGTTTCCTCATGACGACCAACGGAGCGCCTTGGCAATAAAGGCGCCCACTCAGCGAAATATTTATATAAGAATTTCTAAAATGTCTGTTCATCTGTTTCATTTAAAGGGCTGTATGTCAAAAGACAGTGAAGGATTTCAGGCATTATTTCGGTAAACCTAGTTCCCGAGTGACCGGTCTTCTCCCTGCGAGGGGATTGAAAGTGAAGTTGATTGAAGCTGTCATTCATTGCACATGTCGTTACTGGTTCGTTATATTAGAGTTATTATGTTTTTTCTGTGTATTTTCTTAGTCAAGTATGGTGGTATCTAATTACTTGGCACTCCCCAAGGTTCAGTTTTGAGGCCATTGGCTTTCACTGTTAAAGAGATATGGAGATTTGGGTTTGACATGCACACTGTGGGCTTGCCATTTGTCCCAGTGTCTTCTATGGAGGAAAGTTGATTTGTTTGTTGTTTGGATTGTGGTTGTGAAGCACTTCATATCTATTGACTGCTAGGTAAGAGTTAGGGCTCTGTACATGTGGCCCACACTTTGATTTTGATGATAATTTCAGGCCATCTGAAGGTTTTTCAGTCATACTTTGAGGTTTTGCGTCCCCAGACATGTTTTGCTTAATTTGTATTCATGTTGTTATTCATTTGTTAATAATCATTTGTTATAACACTCTCTGTATTATGTGTGTGCACACACACACACACACACACACACACACCACACCACACACACACACACACACACCACACACACACACACACACACACAACACACACACACCACACACACACACAACACACACACAGACACCACACACACACACACCACCAACACACACACAAACCACACACATTTACGCTCAAAGTAGGCTACAGGGTGAAACAACCCATTCAAGGTTTGTTCTTGCAGACAGAGACAGGTCCAACTCCTTTTCAAATGACTAACATAATTGTCAATAAAATTGATGTTTTTTTTTCCCTCTCCTCATATTTTCCATCCTTCTCTTTCCTCCTCCCCTTCCTCTCTGCTCTCCCTCTGTCCTTCTCTTTTCATCTTAGCCTGATAAGTCCGCCCTGACTGCCAAGAGCGCCGAGTATCACTGCTCGCTCGGTTTTTTTCTTCCTCATGTTCTTCTCACAGTGCATGAAGCATGTCACAATTCTCAGGAGATTTTGATGCCTAGATGTTCCTGTCCGGGCAATCTCGTCTGGCCGAGTGCCGGCCCTATCCGATCTGAACTCTGCGCATAGCTGCGGTCAGCCTTCACGGCCGATTAGTGTTGGAGCGCCACTTTGGTCACAAGTTGTCGGAACGCTTATCGTGAAGATCAACAGCGATCAGTCTTGCGCTCGCATCTGCTCCTCTCTCCTCCCCCCTCCTTCTCTCTTCTCGCTCCTCACCTCTCTATCTCTCACGTTCTCTAGTCTGTCTCTCTCCTTCACTCCTCTGCTCCCTCCTCCTACTCTCTATTCCTTCCACGTTCCTAGTGCTGTCTCTCTCCTTCGTCCTCTGTCTCCCTCCTCCTCACCCTCTCTATCTCCTTCCACGTTTCTAGTGCTGTTCTCTCCTTCGCTCCTCTGTCTCCCCTCCTCCTCACCCTCTTATCTCCTTCACGTTCTCTAGTGTGTCTGCCCTTCGACTCCTCTGTCTTCCCTCTCCTCACCCTCTCCTTTTTCCTATTTTTCCTATTTTCTCACATTACACTATCTCTCTCATTTTCTCTCTCTCATCCTTCTCGCTCCTCCCATCTTTCTCCCTCTCTATCCCTCTTCGACCCTTTCCCTCTCCTCTTCTCTCCTCCGCTTCCTCTCTTTCTCGTCTCTGTTGTGTGGTGCGTCAGGGCTTGTTCTAGCCAGAGATGAGGTTTGTCGTGTTTGGCCTGTCGAGGGGGTAGTGTCAGTAACGGGAGCGGCTGGTTCCTGTGACAGCGCCGGAGGGGCGACTAGTCCTAGCAGAGTGCAGCCGTCACCCCCGTGACACGCTCAGTGTCACCGATCCCCCATCCTGGTGACATGGCATCCTCGTAGTCCTCTGCTGGCCTTTTCCCCGTCTCCTGGTAGTCAGTCACTCGCCCATGCAGTCATTCAGTCCTTCACTAGCTTACACAGTCACTAACTCAATCTCTAAGTCATTCACTAGTTCACTCCCTAAGTCCGTCGCTGAGTCACTCACGAACTCACCCACTCACTTTTGAGTGAACGTGGACAGAGAGAACGATATGTTTTTGCATGATCAGAGCCATTGTCGTGTGATGTAATCAGAATGGCTCTTGAGTTAGCTTATTAATGGACAGGAGACAAAGGTTGACAGACAKGAAACCAGAAACATCTTCTTAAGTGGATCTGATGTCAAACTGAACAACCTGACTGAAGGGATRGATAGGTAGATATCTCGATGGATAGGTAGATAAAAGCTGGCGTACTCTGTGGGACTAAATATGTGTAATTCAATCTGGCCTTGGCGAGTGCGCAGCAGTGACAAATGGATGCGGCGTCTGAAATCCCCCATCCGAGAGACAGTATCAGTTTTTGCTTTAATTACCAGCCCCAGTAATGTTTCCTATCCATAACTGTCGGCCCAGTAGAATGCTTCCTGGCAGAGGGGTGAGGGCCCTGTCTCCTCTCTCAGTGGGCCTCCTGTCTCCTCTTCCTCCCATCCGTCTATCCTCCCTCCTTCCCTCCCCCCCCCGTCCTCCCCTCTGCGCCGAGCGCATCTTTCATTTCAGTATTTCTGCCTCATCTGGGAAAGTTCAAAGTCATGGTATGGTGGCATAACTTTCTTCCCTCCCTGCCGGTTCGCTCCTCCTGCCTCCCCGTCGACAGTGTTGGACCCCGCTGCCCTGCCTGCCTGCTTCCTTGGTGATAGGGATGGTCTCTCTCYCTCTCTCTCTATGCCCCGGGTAGGGCCTCTCAGCAGCAGGGGAGATCGCGGGGGGGACAGAGAGGGGGGCCTGAGTGGGAGAGTCACGCCAGGGTGCRGCGGCAGTGGCAGGAACCCCACCCGGCCGCCACTGTGTCCCCCCATCAGACCAACCCCAGCAGGGGGATTCATTCGTGGGCCAGGGAGGTGACGTCTAGTCTGGGTCTAAATCCCACCGGCCGACTATCCGACCATCTATCCGTTCCTCAGAACGAGCACAAATAAATCAATAAAGTGTCCGACAAGTCCTACGCCATAAAGAGACGGTGTGACAGGCGGCGTACGGTATTAGATTAGCCTAATTACAGTGTCTTAGAGTTTCAGGTGCCCACAGCGTGACGTCACGCACGCTAGCCTCGGCTTTAATAGCCATTACAGCCACCCTCTCCACACGCTGGTATTAATGTAAAAGTTGCAGGAAAGCAAATGAAAAGGTCGTCCTCATTTGCATGCCAGCGGCTTCATTAGAATATGCGAAGATGCTAAGGACGGGAGCGGACGCTTTGCATGTGCCGGTTGATTAATGGCCGGCGCATCACCGAACGGGCGGAGACCGCGCCTCCGTCACCCTCATTTGCATGTCATCCTTTATTTACTTATTTATTTATTTATTCATTTACTCTTGAGGACCCGGTGATACATATTGCATTCTGTGTGCCGGTGACTGAGGAGGACCTTTGCAATTTAAACGGGGCCCACTTCTTCTTAAGGCCCCGATGCTGGGATTTGCTTTTAAATGGCCGTGGTGGCCAGARCTCACTGTTCCTCTCAAGGTTTTCTTCATCCCTCCACTCAGAAATGTAAACAGGCTACTGTCGTTGTGCGCTGGTAGAACAGACTTCTTTCTGTCCACGTTGGGCAGAAATGAGGTAACGTTTAATTAAACTACCCCAAGAGAATAGTGTTGTTTTATTGCGTGCTGAGTCAAAGCCTAGATCTAGACTGCTAGCTAGCTAGCTAGCATCTACACCGCATCGGCGGTGTGAGTAGTGTGACGTGTGAATGTGACTGAGGCCGTTGAGTGGGAGGCATCATCCACTCCATAACATTGATGCATCAGTATATTGTGTAGAATCATAAGCGGTTACTATCAGCCTATAGAATCCCACTATTCTGTGAAAGAGACGAGACGTCTTTATACTTCGTTAACTTGCAGTAAAAGATTGGAGAGTCATTATAATAGGAACACAGAACTTTCACCTTACAAATCTTTACATACTGTATGACCTCCGTTGGCTTTACTATACAGACTTGACTTTCAATATGTGATAAGACTTTCTCTCACGGATTAAGTGCATATTTGATGAGTGCAATAGTTTATTTTCCTCTTTCAGGGAGTGACCTTAGCTGCCCTACAGCGCAGCGGTAATGAGAGTGGTAGCTAGCATTTCACACACACACACACACATGTACACACACGTACGCACACACATACACACACACACACCGAGACAGGCAGGCAGCTCAGCCCGCTCTGACATCAGTGCATTACCCTTCACTCAGGCCGGGTAAACGTCAATATGGAGGCCTTATGTTTTATGGATTATCTGCTTTAGGAAAGCTATTGTGAGAGAAACACAACTCTCTCTGTCATGTTCTTTCCATTCGTTTTAATGTGCGAGATCACTCAGAAACAACAAGGCTGACGTTAGGAAAAGGGGAAAAAAAGACCCTCTATCTCTCTTTCAAGATCTCTTGACTCCTCCGAATTGAGTGTGGCGTGTTCATATCCTTTGATTCATCCAGAACTCTCATGGATTATTCCATTGTAAAGCGTTGTTTCAGTTTCAGACCTTTACTTGATTTGATATATTGTAGTAAATTGATCTGCTCTCAGTGAAATCCACACGCCTCTGTTCTGTTCTTAAGGTGTGGTAAGAACAAAGCCTTCTGGAAAAATATACTTTTTTCCCCAACTCTCCGGGCTTCCGGAATTCTTCTATACCATGGGGATTTAATTATTTATTTACCTCTCTCTGTTTTATACGTTTAATTTGTTCTCTGAGGACTGGCAGATACAGTGAACAGCAGTAAACAGACTAAATAAGTCATGTTTGGGCTGTTTTTCTTGGTCTCATCAAGGGTTGTGTTTGTTTTAATCCCCAGGAGGGGGAGAGGGGAGGTCTGGGTAAACGGACCTGAGCACCAGACCCGGCCCTTGTTAGCCCCAGGCAGCCCTGTGTCATGTTCATTAGGCACCAAATGGAGAAAAAAAACAAGGAAGTACTACCTGGAATGGTCCAATAAGAAACGCAAATGTTTGTTTAGTTTTGTAAAGCGTTGTAAATTGTTTTCTATTGTAAATTGTTTCACTAATGAACATGACCCTGTAATTCCCTCGCAGCCCCGTTAGCCCTGGTTTTGTAATCTGCCCACTGGGGCCAGGGAAGTGGTTCTCTCTCTCTCTCTCTCTCTCTCTCTCTCTCTCCCCCCCCCTTTCTCTCTAACCTTAACCATGATCACCCCCACGTACTGCTCCTTGTGGGACAGAATTAGAACTGCCTGCCTGAGACTGAGAAAGTATGTGAACCCTTGGATTTAATAACTGGTTGACCCTCCTTTGGCAGCAATAACCTCAACCAAACGTTTCCTGTAGTTGCGGATCAGACCTGCAGAACGGTCACTAGGAATTTTGGACCCTTCCTCTTTACAACACTGTTTCAGTTCAGCAATATTCTTGGGCTGTCTGGTGTGAATTACTCTCTTGAGGTCATGCCACAGCATCTCAATCGGGTTGCGGTCAGGACTCTGGGCCACTCCAGAAGGCGTATTTTCTTCTGTTGAAGCCATTCTGTTGTTGATTTACTTCTGTGTTTTGGGTTGTTGTCCTGTTCCATCAATCAACTTCTGTTGAGCATCAATTGGCAGACAGATCTCCTGCAAAACATTCTAACATTCTCCTGCAAAATGTCTTGATGAACTTGGGAATTCATTTTTCCGTCGATGGTAGCAAGCTGTCCAGGCCCTGAGGCAGCAAAGCAGCCCCAAACCGTGATGATCCCTCCACCATACTTTAGAGTTGGGATGAGGTGTTGATGTTRGTGTGCTGTGCCTTTTTTTCTCCACACATAGTGTTGTGTGTTCCTTCCAAACAAATCAACTGTAGTTTCATCTGTCCACATTATATGTTGCCAGTAGTGCTGTGGGACATCCAGGTGCACTTTTGCAAACTTCAGACATTGTTTTTAGACAGCAGTGGCTTCTTCTGTGGTGTCCTCCCATGAACACCATTCTGGTTTAGTGTTTTACATATCGTAGACTCGTCAACAGAGATGTTAGAATGTTCCAGAGATTTCTGTAAGTCTTTAGCTGACACTCTAGGATTCTTCTTAACCTCATTGAGGATTATGCGCTGTGCTCTTGCAGTCATCTTTGCAGGACGGCCACTCCTAGGGAGAGTAGCAACAGTGCTGAACTTTCTCCATTTATAGACAATTTGTCTTACCGTGGACTGATGAACATCAAGGCTTTTAGAGATACTTCTGTAACCCTTTTCAGCTTTATGCAAGTCAACAATTCTTAATCTTTGGTCTTCTGAGATCTCTTTTGTTCGAGGTATGGTTCACATCAGGCAATGCTTCTTGTGAATAGCAAACTCACATTTTGTGAGTGTTTTTTATAGGACAAGGCAGCTCTAACCAACATCTCCAATCTCGTCTCATTGATTGGACTCCAGGTTAGCGGACYCCTGACTCCAATTAGCTTTTGGAGAAGTCATAGGGGTTCACATACTTTTTCCAACCTGCACTGTGAATGTTTAAATGATGTATTAAATATAGACACGAAAAATACAATCATTTGTGTGTTAAACTATGTTTGTCTATTGTTGTGACTTAGATGAAGATCAGATCAAATTTGATGACCAATTTATGCAGAAATCCAGTTCATTCCAAAGGGTCTCGCAAACTTTTATATGAAATATATATGTATATGAAATTCAGCCACAGTAGCCTATACATCTACACACATGTTGATACAGCAGTCCTACGTGTAGGTTATGCACACCCGTGCATCATTAAAAATACAAAAAGTAAACGTGGCTTTAAATAACATTCATAGGCCGAAGAAACAAACAATGCAAATGCAAATAGAGTTGTCGTTTTTCCTTCGCCGCCCTTCGCCCCCGATACTGCACGGATAGATACCTGCTGAGAGGCCCTCTTAACATAAACCGACCGGCATTACAAATTACGGTTCATCATAGAAATTGTACAGCAAGCTTTTTAAAATACCAATACTGCCAGTGAGGCGCACCGTAATTTATCCCTACACGGCTGTTAGTGGCGCTGCTTGTGATTTATTTGGTGGAAGATAAGTTTTGTTAAGAAATATAATGAGCAGCGCTCCTGTTTAATGATTTAACACGGACGGAGGAGAGGAAAGGAGAGGAAGAAAAGACCCATATATTTTTCATATCTCTAACGGCACCGCGGCGAGGAAGAGGGAGACAATAAAGAAGGAATGAAATGAGCGAGGGAAGGCTAACCACCTTTAACAACCAGCAGTTTTGATACATTTTTGCTTTGAGTCTTGAAAATGGGGCTTGTACATATTCTCATATAAGGGGCGGAACTTTAGTGTGTTACTTATTCTTAGGCAGAGGAGAGGCCTGTTCTCTTCTCTCATTCTTAGGAAGTGGAGAGGCCTGTTCTCTTTCTTCATTCTTAGGAAGTGGAGAGGTCTGTTCTCTTCTCTCATTCTTAGGAAGTGGAGAGGCCTGTTCTCTTCTCTCATTCTTAGGAAGTGGAGAGGCCTGTTCTCTTCTCTCATTCTTAGGAAGTGGAGAGTCTGTTCTCTTCTCTCATTCTTAGGAAGTGGAGAGGTCTGTTTCTCTTCTCTCATCTTTAGGAAGTGGAGAGGCCTGTTCTCTTCTCTTCATTCTTAGGAAGTGGAGAGGCCTGTTCTCTTCTCTCATTCTTAGAAGTGGAGAGGCCTGTTCTTTCTTCTCCATTCTTAGGAAGTGGAGAGGCCTCTCTTCTTCTCTCATTCTTAGGAAGTGGAGAGGCCTGTTCTCTTCTCTCATTCTTAGGAAGTGGAGAGGCCTGTTCTCTTCTCTCATTCTTAGGAAGTGGAGAGGCCTGTTCTCTTCTTATTCTTAGGAAGTGGAGAGGCTGTTCTCTTCTCTCATTCTTAGGAAGTGGAGAGGCCTGTTTCTCTTCTCTCATTCTTAGGAAGTGGAGAGGCCTGTTCTCTCTCTCATTCTTAGGAAGTGAGAGGCCTTTCTCTCTCTCATTCTTAGGAAGTGGAGAGGCCTGTTCTCTTCTCTCATTCTTAGGAAGTGGAGAGGCCTGTTCTCTTCTCTCATTCTTAGGAAGTGGAGAGGCCTGTTCTCTTCTCTCATTCTTAGGAAGTGGAGAGGCTGTTCTCTTCTCTCATTCTTAGGAAGTGGAGAGGCCTGTTCTCTTCTCTCATTCTTAGGAAGTGGAGAGGCCTGTTCTCTTCTCTCATTCTTAGGAAGTGGAGAGGCCTGTTCTCTTCTCTCATTCTTAGAAGTGGAGAGGCCTGTTCTCTTCTCTCATTCTTAGGAAGTGGAGAGGCCTGTTCTCTTCTCTCATTCTTAGGAAGTGGAGAGGCCTGTTCTCTTCTCTCATTCTTAGGAAGTGGAGAGGCCTGTTCTCTTCTCTCATTCTTAGGAAGTGGAGATGCCTGTTCTCTTCTCTCATTCTTAGGAAGTGGAGAGGCCTGTTCTCTTCTCTCATTCTTAGGAAGTGGAGAGCCTGTTCTCTTCTTTCATTCTTAGGAAGGAGAGGCCTGTTCTCTTCTCTCATTCTTAGGAAGTGGAGAGGCCTGTTCTCTTCTCTCATTCTTAGGAAGTGGAGATGCCTGTTCTCTTCTCTCATTCTTAGGAAGTGAGAGGCCTGTTCTCTTCTCTCATTCTTAGGAAGTGGAGAGGCCTGTTCTCTTCTTTCATTCTTAGGAAGTGGAAGGCCTGTTCTCTTCTCTCATTCTTAGGAAGTGGAGAGGCCTGTTCTCTTCTGGTAGCAAACACTAGCTTTTCTTTCTGTTTCTTTTTTGTAACCCATTTATACATATATTGTTATTCTGAATATAGGGAGTTTTAAAGGGACAATACCAGATCATTCAAACATGAAACTGCCATCCCGGGTTTTATAAACTGCTCTTCAGATACCATGTATGAATTATTACCATATTTTATATCTTGGAACCAAATACAATATATTCTCTTTCTTCCTCCTTGTTCAGCATTTTCAAGTTTCTCTTTCTTTTTACTACTTACACATTAAGTCGGTTAATTGGAATACATAATGAAGTCGAAATCGCATAGTTCCCATCTCCCCCTTCCACCTTCGCTTCATTCCCTCCCTCTTTCTCCATGTCCTTCCCCCCCTTCCACTTCTTTCTCCAACTCACCTTTCCACACCCTAACTAGGGTTCCATTTATTTTACGCCTGCTACATTAGTCAGGGGTGAAAAAAACTGCCTGCTGCAACCTGATTGGCTGAACGCAACACGCAACATCCGGGATTAGCATTAGCCACTCTAGCATGTTTCACAAAGAAAGTACACATATTTCACCACACACAAAAAAGTGGGCTCCCGCCATTAAATAAGTTAAGGGGGAAATCTAAGCTTTGCAGCCTGAATGGCGAATGTTTTAAGTAGAACCGGTTACTGGGGAACACAATGTATTAGCAGCTGGCCACATTCAAGCCCAGATAAAATTGGAGATTCATAAAGCCCACTAAGTGGCTGCCCAGGTAATCTCTGCACAGAAACAATGGGTCAAAGAGACTTCCATTATATGGCCAATACAATACAAAAGAAACAAAAGCCATAGCCACACACACAATATACAGCATATCTCATTCACTCTATAATTATACCTACTTGGGTAAACATAATCTTTCCCTTTTCATATAAATACAGCGTGATGTGTGTGGGGGGGGGGGATAGCAAAAGGCCTGTAGCGCGTCCACAGGTAAGTTGACATGTTTAAACTCCGACGGCTGGCTTGACGGGGGGTAAACATGACAAAGGATCCTGACACACATCCCCTGACAGGAGTGTGGAGCGTCGAGACGCGAGTTGACGTGAGAGCAATCACAGGAGACAGACAGACGGAGGATGATAGGGCATTCTGCAAAGAATGAGGCCCAGATTAGTGCCTGGGAGCTATACCTCATCTAGGTGTTTAATGGAAGCGTAAGCTTGATGGGGAGAAAAGGCCCCCGAATGGACAAAATATAAAGAAATAGAGGGAGAGCGAGAGTACGGAGGCAAATCTTAAGGCGGTGGGTACGTCCGTGGAGAGAGAGGGGGAGATGGAGGAGAGAAGGAACTAGGGAATAAGAGGAAGAGGGAGGAGGGAAGAGAGAAAGAGAGAGAGAAGAAAAACGAGAGAGAAAGTACAAAACAAGTGCAGCGCTGTCACTACGTTTGACAGGATGGGTGACTTCACATCGATACTGCTCTGGCTTCTAAAAGATCCGGCCTGTGGAGATATCCCATAATGTATCAGCCATTAAATCAATCAATCAATCAAAGTCTGAATTGATTTTTACACCATTGCTGGTGTACTTGATCTATTCGGAGGACTCAATTTGGAATAAATCCTAAAAATCAAGAAACTAATAATGATTTTCGTTGCTGGTCACTCACGCACCAAAGACTCAAAACGAGACACCTCTCACTTAAAAACGGCACACCGCGTGTGTACTAGTGTGTGTGTGTGTGTGTGTGTGTGTGGGTGTGTGTGTGTGTGTTGTGTGTGTGTGTGTGTGTGTGTGTTGGTGTGTTGTGTGTGTGGTCTCGTGGTTACCTACATAAAGAGCTCTCCCTCTCTCTCTTTTCTCTGTCTCTCTGTGGTGAGTTGCCATTTTGGATCAGTTGCCGAGCAGGTATTGGGGCCTTACGGATTGATTGAGCAGCCGTCCTCGTCGACAGCGGAGCCCCACAGAGCTCACAGCACCTCGTGTCTCGCTACAGCCGTCCCATTAAAGAACCATTTAGAGGGAGAAAAGTTTCCACCTGCACTTTATGCAGAGAAAGCAGAGACCCTAAATTCACCGATCGCGAGAGTGACACGACTTCGGCGGACAGAAATATAAATAACCCTGCCTTCGTCCACCCAACCAGAGCAGATTTCCGATCTGGCTTCTTTTAAGAGAATGCTAAATTGAATGTGAAATCATTGATCTCATCGTTATGTGGCCAAATGGGCGGTTTAAAACGTTAAAGAGCCCCTGGCTCTGAGCGTCGTAGGAGCGCCTTTGGTCACACAAATTATTTTATTTATTTTTTTATTTTTTTCAGCCTTTATTTAACCAGTAGGCTAGTTGAGAACAAAGTCTCATTTGCAACTGCGACCTGGGCAAGATAAAAGCATAGCAGTGGAACAGACCAACACAGAGTTACACATGGAGTTAAACAATACAACAAGCAATAACATGGTAAGAAAAAAAGAGAATCTATATACAATGTGTGCAAAAGCATGAGGTTAGGCAAATCGAATAATACAATTTAGCAGATTAACACTGGAGCGTGATAAATCATCAGATGATCAATGTGCAAGAAGAGATACTGGTGTGCAAAAGACAGAAAAGTAAATAAATAAAAGAGTTGGGGGGTGAGTAGGTTAAATTGGGTGGTAGTTTTAACCAGATTGGACTATGTACAGCTGCAGCGATCGGTTAGCTGCTCGGATAGCAGATTTTTAAAGTTGTTGAGGGGAGATAAAAGTCTCCAACTTCAGAGAATTTTTTTGAAAATTCGTTTCCAAGTCGCAGGCAAGCAGAGAACTGGGAAGGAAAGGCGTCCAAATGGTTTTTGGCTTTAGGGATGATCAGTGAGATACACTGCTGGAGCGCGTGCTGCGGGTGTGGTTGTAGCCATCGTGACCAGTGAGACTGCAATAAGGCGGGCACTTTACCTAGCATAGCCTGTAGATTGACCTGGAGCCAGTGGTCTGACGACGAACATGTAGCGAGGGCCAGCCGACTCAGGGCATTACAGGTCGCAGTGGTGGGTCGTAAAGTGTCTTAGTAACAAACGAATTGGCACTGTGATAAACTGCATCGCTTTGACTGAGTAGAGTATTGGAAGCTATTTTGTAGATGACACGCCGAAGTCGAGGATCGGTAGGATAGTCCAGTTTTTACTAGGGTAAGTTTGGCTGCGTGAGTGAAGGGAGGCTTTTGTTGCGGAATAGAAAGCCGATTCTTGATTTATTTTTGGATTGGAGATGTTTGGATATGAGTTGGAAGGAAGAGTTTGCAGTCTAATGCCAGACACCTAGGTAATTTAGATTCTACATATTCTAGGTCGGAACCGTCCAGGGTGTGATGCTATCGGGCTGTGGGGTGCAGGCGAGCGAACGAGTTTGAAAAGCATGCATCTTGGTTTTTACTACGTTTAAGAGCAGTGGAGGCCACGGAGGAGAGTGTTAGGTATGGCATTGAAGCTCGTTTGGAGGTTAGATGAGCACAGTTGTTCCAGGAAGGGCGCGGAAGTATAATAGAAGGTGTCGTCTGCGTAAGAGGTTGATCAGGAAATCGCCCCAGCAAGAGCAACATCATTGATGTATACGAGAGAAAGTCGGCCCGAGAATTGACCTGTGAGTACCCCCCATAGAGACTGCCAGAGGACCGGACAACATGCCTCCGATTTGACACACTGAACTCTGTCTGCAAAGTTAGTTGGTGAACTAGGCAAGCAGTCATTAGAAAAACCGAGGACTACTGAGTCCTGCGATAAGAATATGGTGATTGAACAGAGTCCGAAAGCCTTGGCCAGGTCGATGAAGTACGGCTCGCACAGTAAATGTCTTTATCGAGATGGCGTTATGATATCGTTAGTACCTGAGCGTGGCTGAGGTGCACGCCGTGACCGGCGTCGTTGAATACCGCGATTGCGACAGCGGAGAAGTACGGTGGAGATTCGGATGGGTCATGATCTGCTTGTTGATCTGGCTTTTCCGGAAGACCTTAGATAGGCAGGCAGGTGGATATAGGTCTGTAAACAGTTTGGGTCCAGGGTGTCTCCCCCTTTGAAGAGGGGATGACCGCGGCAGCTTCCAATTATCCTTGGGGATCTCAGATGAATACGAAGGAAGAGGTTGAACGAGGCTGGTAATAGGGGGTGCGACAATGGCAACTATGCGATTTCGACTTCATTTATGTATTCCAATAACGAACTTTAATGTGTAAGTAGTAAAAAGAAAGAGAAACTTGAAAATGCGTGAACAAGGAGAGAAGAAAGAAATATACTTGTATTTGGTTCCGAAGAATATAAATATGGTAATTATTCATACATGGTATCTGAAGAGGCAGTTTTAAACCCGGGATGGCAGTTTCATGTTGAAGATCTGGTATTGTCCCTTTAAACTCCCTATATTTCAAATAAACAATATATGTATAAATGGGGTTACAAAAAGAACAGAACGAAAAGCTAGTGTTGCTACCAGAAAGAGAACAGGCCTCTCCACTTCCTAAGAATGAAAGAAGAGAACAGTGCCTCTCCACTTGCTAAGAATGGAAGAAGAGAGAACAGGCCTTCCACTTCCTAAAGAAAATGAGAGAAGAGAACAGGCCCTCCACTTCCTAAGAATGAAGAAGAGAACAAGGCATCTCCCTTCCTGAAGAATGAGAGAAGAGAACAGGCCTCTCCACTTCCTAAGAATGAGAAGATAGAGAAACAGGCCTTCATCCACTTCCTAAGAATGAAAGAAGAGAACAGGCCTCTCCATTCCTAAAGAATTGAGAGGAAAGAACAGGCCCTCCACTTCCTAAAGAATGAGAGAAGAGAACAGGCATCTCCACCTTCCTAGAATGAGGAGAGAACAGGGCCTCTCCACTTCCTAATGAAAAGGTGCTCAGAATGAGAGAAGAGAACAGGCCTTCCACTTCTAAGAATAGAGAAGAACAGTGCTCTCTCCACTTCCCTAAGAAGAGAGAGAGAACAGGCCTCTCCACTCAAAGAAGAGCAGAAGGAACAGGCCTCTCCACTTCCTAAGAATGAGAGAAGAGAAACGGCCTCTCCACTTCCTAAGAATGAGAGAAGAGAAAATCAGTCCACTCCTCTAGATAGAGACGAAGCCTCCCACTTCCTAAGAATGAGGAGAAGAGAACAGGCCTCTCCACTCTCTAAGAATGAGAGAAGAGTAACAGGCCTTCCACTTCCTAAGAATGAGAGAAGAGAAACAGGCCTCTCCACTTCCTAAGAATGGAGAAGAGAGACAGGCCCTCCCACTTCCTAGAATGAGAGAAGAGAGACAGGCCTCTCCACTTCCTAAGCATGAGAGAAGAGAACAGGCCTCTCCACTTCCTAAGAATGAGAGAAGAGAACAGGCCTCTCCACTCCTTAAAGAATTGAGAGAAGGAAACAGGCCTCTCCACTTCCTAAGAATTGAGAGAAGAGAACAGGCCTCTCCACTTCCTAAGAATGAGAGAAGAGACAGGGCCTCTCCACATTCCTAAGAATGAGAGAAGAGAAGAGGCCTCTCGCCACTTCCTAAAGAGATAAGAAAGAGAAGAGAAACAGCCTTCCACTTCCAAGAAATGAGGAGAAGAGAACAGGCCTTCTCCACTTCGCTAAGAATGAGAGAAGAGAACAGGCACTCTCCACTTCTAAGGAACTGGAGAAGAGAGAACAGACCTCTTCACTTCCTAAGAATGAGAGAAGAGAAACAAGGACCTCTCACCAACTTCCTAAGAATGAGAGGAAGATGGAACCAGGCCTCTCCACTTCCTAAGAGATGAGAAGAAGAGAACAGGCCTCGTCCACTTCCAAGAATGAGAGAAGAGAACAGACACTCATCCACTTCCTAAGAATGAGAGAAGAGACAGCCTCTCCACTTCCTAAAATGAGAGAGAACGAACAGGCCTCTCCTCTGCCATAAGATAAAGTAACACACTAAAGTTCCGCCCCTTATATGAGAATATGTACAAGGCCCCATTTTCAAGACTCAAAGCCAAAAATGTATCAAAACTGCTGGTATGTTAAAGGTGGTGTAGCCTTCCTCGCCTCATTTGCATTTCTTCTTTATTGTCTACCCTCTTCCTCGCCGCGGGACCGTTAGAGAATATGAAAAATATATGGGTCTTTTCTTCCTCTCCTTTCCTCTCCTCGCGTCGTGTCTTAATCATTAAACAGGAGCGCTGCTCATTATCATTTTAACAAAACTTATCTTCACAAATAATCACAGCAGCGCCACTAACACCCGTGTAGGAATAAATTACGGTGCTGGGCCTCACTGGCAGTATTGTATTTTTAAAAAGCTTCTTACAATTTCTATGATGAAACCGTTATTTGGTAATGTCCGGTCGTGCTTTATGTTAGAGGGCCTCTCAGCAGGTATCTATCCGTGCAGTATCGGGGCCGAAGGGCGGCGAAGGAAAAACGACAACTCTATTTGCATTTGCATTGTTTTGTTTCTTCGGTCCTATGATGTATGAAGCCACTTTACTTTGTTAGTATGCGGCATTACCTTATTAGTAAATGCTAGGAGATAACAGGTAGGTGGGCATTGAATACGCTACACGGTAGACTGCTGTCATCAACATGTGGTTGTAGATTGGTATGGCTATCTGTGGCCTGAATTTCCTATACAGTTGGCGAGAAAAAGTTTGCGTAGACCCTTTGCGAATGTACTTGAGATTTCTCTTTTTATGGATAGATTGGTCATTCACAATTTATGCTGATCTTCATCTCTAAGGTCACAACAATAGACAAACATAGCTTAAACACAAATGATTGTGTATGTTTTGCGTGTCTACTAGATTGCTTAATATCATCTTTAAACAATTGCAAGTGAGGGTTGGCGAAAAAGCTATGTGAACAGCCCATATGACTTCTCCAAAAGCTAATTGGAGTCGAGGAGTCGCCGTAACCTGGAGTCCAATCAATGAGACGAGATTGAGGAGATGTGGAGAATAGAGCTTGCCTTGTCCTTATAAAGGCAAAACACTCAGCAGAAACATGTGATGTTTGCTATTCACAAGAAGCATGCCTGATGTTGAACCAGCCTCGCAACAAAAAGAATCCAGAAGACCTATAGATGATGATTGTTGACTTGCCATAAAAGCTGAGAAAGGGTTACAGAAGTATCGATCTAAAAGCCTTGATGTTTCAATGACAGTCACAACGGTATGAGACAAATTTTCTATAAATTGGAGAAAGTTCGCCACTGTTCTGCCTACTACTCCCTAGGAGGCCGCCCTGCAGAATCGAACATGCAAAGTGCACAGCGGCGATAATGTACTCAAGTGAGGTTAAAGAAGAATCCTCAGGTGTCAGCTAAAGACTAACATCTCTGTTTGACATGTCTACGATATGTAAAACACTAAACAGAATGGTGTTACATGGGATGGACACTCACAGAAGAAGCCACTGCTGTCCAAAAACAATGTCGAAGTTTGCAAAAGTGCACCTGGATGTTCACAGCGCTTACTGGCACAATATTATCTGTGGAAAGTGAAAACTACAGTTGATTTGTTTGGAAAGAAGCACCAACACTCATGTGTGGAGAAAAAAGGCACAGCACACTAAACATCAACACCTCATCCCAACTCTTAAAGTATGGTGGAGGATCATCAACGGTATTGCGGGCTGCTTTGCTATCATCGACGGAAAAATGAATTCCCAAGTTTCATCAAGACATTTTGCAGGAGAATGTTAGAAGTTTTGCGGTAGAATCTGGTCTGCTAATTGATGTCAACAGATGATTGATGGAACAGGACAACAACCCAAAACAAAAGTAAATCAACAACGAAATGCTTCACAGAAAGAAAATACGCCTTTCTGGAGGGGCCCAGAAAGTTCTCCTGACCTCAACCTCGATTGAGAATCTGTGGCATGACTCAGGGGAGAGAGTAATTACACACCAGGACAGCCCAAGAATATTGCTGAACTGAAAACAGTGTGTGTAAAGAGGAAGGGTCCAAAATTCCTAGTGGACCGTTCTGCAGGTCTGATCCGCAACTGACAGGAAACGTTTGGTTGAGGTTATGCTGCCAAAGGGAGGGTCACAAGTTATTAAACTCACAGGGTTCACATACTTTCTTCAGTCTCAGGCAGGCAGTTCTAAATTGCTGTCACCACAAGGAAGTTACCGTGGGGGTGATCATGGTTTAGGTTGAGAGAGAGAGAGAGGAAGAGGAGAGACGTAGCGAGAGATGCGAGAGAGCGAAGAGAGCGAGAGAGCGAGAGAGCGAGATGAGGAGAGAGAGGAGGAGCGAGGGAGAGAGAGAGAGAGAGAGAGAGAGAGAGAGAGAGAAGAGAGAAGAGAGAGAGAGAGAGAGAGAGAAGAGAGATGAGAGAGAGAGAGAGAGAGAAAACCACTTCCCTGGCCCAAGTGGCAGATTACAAAAACCAGGGCTACAACGGGCTGCGAGGATTACAGGGTGTCATGTTTCATTAGTGAAACAATTACAATAGAAAACTATTTTACAACGCTTTAAACAAACTAAACAAACATTTGCCGTTCTTAAGTTGGACCATTCCAAGGTAGTACTTCCTTGTTTTTTTTTCTCCATTTGGTTGCCTATGAACATGACACTCGACAGGGGCTGCCTGGGGCTAACAAGGGCCGGGTCTGGTGCTCAGGTTCCGTTTACCCACGACCTTCCCCTTTCCCCCTCCTGGGGATAAAGACAAACACACCCGTTGATGAGACCAAGAAAACAGCCCCAAACCAATGACTTTATTAGTCTGTTTACTGCTTTCACTGTACTGGCCAGTCCTCAGAGAACAA
>NC_036845.1:17611134-17617629 GCF_002910315.2 Salvelinus sp. IW2-2015
GGGGGGGAGGTGGAGAAGGGAGGTAGAAGTCCTCCCGTCTGTCAGTCTCCTGTTATTGCCATCACGTCTCGATCCCCCACGCTCCTGTCGGGGGGGGGGGATGTGTTTCAGGATCCTTTGTCAGTTTACCCGCCCGTCAAGCTGTCAGTTTAGACATGTCAACTTACCTTGCTCTTTCCMCCATCACACTGTATTTATATGAAAAGGCAAAGATGATGTTTACCCAAGTAGGGTATAATTATGGAAACAGAGTGAATGAGATAGGATGTATAGTGTGTGTGTATGTCTGGCTATAGCTTTAGTGTAGTGTATTGAATGGTTTATTTTGTATTGACCATATAGTGGAAGTCTGTTTGACCCGTTGTTTCTGTGCAGAGATATGCTCAAATCAGCAGATTATGGTAAGAATGAAAGGTAGAGAGAGGGATTCTCTCTCTCTCTCGCTCTCGCTCTCGCTCTCTCTTTCGCTCTCGCTCTCTCCTGGCGCATGGGCCTACTGTGAGGATCTGGCTTCCAGTACGGAGGACCTCACAGTTCACCAGGGTTCATCTGAGTAATGGGGTGTGAAGAGGAGCTGAGGGGGAGATGGAGGGGGAAGGAGGGTGTGGCAAGGGGGAGTTGCAGAGAAGGTGGAGGAACGAGATGGAGGGTTGGTGGACAGGGGAGGTAGAGAGGTGTAAGAAGGGGATGGTGAGGTGGGAGGGCGAAAAGGAGGCGTTCCGTAGAGGTACCTGCCGCTAATGCTGGAGTCAGTGAGGGATGGCGGGCACTCCAGCAGTGACATTAAAACAGCAGGTGGACGCCATCATTAGGACTGGCACACGAGGCAGGATGAGCGCCCTCACTAGTCATTTCTACAGGGCCCAGCGGCCCACTGTAGTAGAGCTGTCTCAGGCGGCTTCACCCCACCGAGAGAACTGAGCCGTAGCTCCGTATAGCTCCACAGGAAACACAGACACACAGAGCCCTCTAGAGCTCTCTCTCCTGGGCACGCTGCTTAGTTTGGTGAGGGTTGAGCGACTCACACATCTGGCACCTCTCTCATTCTGCCTAATGCCTCCTTGGTCACCCTTACCATTTAGGAGAAAGAATTTAGTTTGACTCGAGTAACCMAAAAAATATCCTCTCCGTTTTTATCGTGGTTCACCTTCCTGTATGTACCATTGTCAAGGCCATCGCACAGGTGACATTGATACTTATAACACAATCAAATTACATGATTTCTGTTTCTGACACAGATGGCAGCAAAGTGCTATTATTTTTTGATGAATAGGCCCATGGCCCATATTCATAAAGCATCTCAGAGTGCTGATCTAGGATCAGTTTTGCCTTTTATATACAGAATAATGAATACGTTTATGGACACAGGGACCTGATCTCAGATCAGTACTCCTACTATGAGACTTCTTTATATGAATACAGGCTAGGTGCTAACTCTTACTAAGTTTAAAGCATGCCAAATGTGTGAATGTGAATAGACCGCCTTCTTCTCTCTCTCGGTTCTCTTTCTTTCTCCGCCTTATCCCAGAAATGCTTTGTATGTTTTGCACAGGATGTAGCCATTTGCCCGCCCCCCGTCACTGATGCCAGAGGGTCTTTCTCCCTTAGATCTCCAACCGAATCCCTTCTCGGAATTGACTCATCCTAGGATTGAAATATTCCCGCACCCGAACCATCCAGGATTACTGTTAGGCAAGATGAAGTTGTTTTGCGATCCCATGATTGGACAATGTTATCTTCTTCATCCTTGGTGATCGGACGCGGCAGGAGGAGGGAAGAGAAAGAAGTGCAACGTTGTGGTAATTTAACGCGAGTGTCAACGCGCCGTCTTATCTGGTAAGCTGCGGCGCGTCACGGAGCTAACGAGGTGTGGGCGGGTGATTAATTCTAAGGGAGTGGAACCGTGAAATTCACTCAATTAAAAAAAATATGTTTTTTAATTTTTTATTTTATGCTCCCTGTAAATTAAGAGACGCCCTCGAGGCTAAAATAAGGCTTTAATAGTTTCAATCATCTGGAAATATTGATATGGATGAATGGCATGTGGAATGTCCCCGTTGTGGCCAATAATGACAAGGGGGGGCAATGCAGGTCGTAATGGCGGTTGAAGATGGGGGAAGGACGCGAGCCGGCTTTCAAAGGTCTGTGGCGTTAGGGTTAGGGGGACTGTAACCTGAGAGCGGACCTAGAAAAGGGGATTATTCACCCCGGTTTATCAACAAATGCCCTTGGGTTGCTCTGTTTAGGCGAGCTTAGCCTTGCCCTTCATTGAACCTGCCATTTGTGCTTGCGCGCCCGTTCAGATAATATGCCAAGCTGGGTCTGTGACATTCTATGCATGTGTGCTACCACGCACGCTCGCTCGTGTGTGGCTGTCCACTGAGCCCTGTTCATGTGGGTGTCATGCTACCGGCGGTTTGTTCTGCTCGTGTGCTCAACATATTAGTCAGGCCCATGTGCGCATATTGAATGCCCGTCCATTTCCAGGCCTTGCCAGTCATGCCATCACTGTTTTATCTGCCATGCTTCAGAATATGAACACAGATGGTAAGGAAGAGGTGAGTAATTTCAGTTGGTGGATGGTGGAAGTGATGCAAATCTCACAACACTGCAGTTTGACTCTTGTCAAACACCGTCGCATCATAAGAGGGACATTGCTAAGCGTACCCAACCGTCCCCATATCTAATATGTGCATTTATTGTCTTCATGTGCGTTTCACTCCGCCTATAATGCCACACTCGCCCCCATTGGCCTTGTTGCGATTGCGTCTCATTGTCCACCTATAGAGTTGGTATGAAGGGTAGTGCTCTGTTAGATCCGGCATAATTAACAGAAAATGGTGTTGCAAGCTACTTCCCCCCCTCGCCGTCCATGCGTAGTTGGTATCTCGTAAGGTTGACTGTGCGGTTGTGTGAGACTGAGACTCTCCGTATAGAAAAAAGCTGGGGGTGGTGCAATGAGTAAGGATAGAGTTGCTTCGACTATAGATTAGCAGCGTGTTTGCTTTATTATAGCTAGTTGAAGGCAGTCAGGTTCATGGAGTCAGTGAGTGCTGTGCCACTCCACTGCCTCCAGTCACTTCGTAGGAGTGTCCCTCCATCCCTTGTGTTTGATCTTGTCATTCTCCTTCAGTGGATAGGAGGGCGGTTTAGTCATACTCCCAGGCACCATTCTGGACGGATGGATGGATGGAGAGATGGAGCTAGAGAGAAGGAGAAGAGAAAAATAGAGGAGGGAGAGAATGATGATAACAAAACAAAACAGTGGAACATGTTTGAATATTTATATGGGGTGTTAGTTAGCATGGGCTGCCCTCTGGGGGGGGTTGATGGATGTGGCTCTGGGGCGATGGTAGGAGAGCAGAAGGACGTGTGTGTGTGTGTGTGCGTGTGCGTGTGCGCGTGCGCGTGTGCGTGTGCGTGTGTGTGTGTGTGTGTGTGTGCGCGTGCGCGTGTCCAGTAGTAGGGAGAAGATAACATTGTGCTATGAATGAACAGTGAAATGATTAGGCTATACGCTCTTTACAACAAAATGACCAATAGAGAGAGTGGAAGTCAGAGAGGCAGATGGAGAGAGACGTTTTGAGAGAACGAGAAACAAACAAGCCAGAGGGGGGGGATAAATAGAGGAATGGAGAGAGAAACGGAAAGAGAGAGAGTAACAGAAAGAGAGCGAGAGGGAGAGGGAGAGAGATAAAGAGAGAGAAAGTCCAGGAGTCCACAGTGAAGACCAGTGTCTGCAGTAACACTCCAAATCACACAGCTGCTGGCTCAACTCTCTCTTTTTCTTTCTTTCATTCTCTCTCTTTCTTTCTTTCCTGTTCCTCTGTCATGTCGTCTTAGACGTGGTCGTTGTCTGTCAGCAGGAACACCGTAATAGGATGTGATTACTGGTGAATTCAATGGCCAGAGGATGAAACGCTCGAGAAACGGGGCTGATCCCTGACTAGTTAGGCCTGTCATCCCGCCATTAGGGCTTCACAAACTGTTTAGGGAATGGAACGAACGTAGGGCTTTGGACACGGTYAGGACATTGTCTTGAAATGGTGTCTCAAATATTTCCTGTGTGTGATATTGTGTGTTTCTGTCTGTGTGAGTTTGCGTTTGAGGGGGTACGAGTTCCCGGGTCGTTGTTGATACACTCTCTTTGATGTAATGACAGGATATCCAAGGTCGTGTTCAGTAGGCACTCAACGGAAGAAAACSAGGAAAACGGGGAGTTACTACCAGACCAATAAGAAAGCACATTTTCTTTTTCCGTTCCGAAAGGTGTTTTAAAACATATTCTTTTACAGTGTGTCCTTATGAACACGGGTGAAACCCATTGCCTTAGTTAACCTGCTGCATCCTAGTGGCTTTGTCCTGACTACGATTGCAAAGTTTTCCCGAAATCCTAGTTGGAGGATTCCCAGAATCAGGAAGGAATAAACAGGAAATATGGAATCCTCCAATCAGGATTTCTGGRAAGGCAGGGAATTTATTGAAAGTTTCGCAGCCCTAATCCTGACCAGTTATTGTAAAAAAGTAATCTCTGTCTGTCCCCCCGGTTAACCCTTTCATTGACTGTGGTAAAGAGGCCCTCTTTGTTAACCCTTTGCCCCCTGTGTTCTCTCTCTGACCAGGTGGGCCTTTGTGATGAAGAAGCACTTGAGCACTCACCTGTTGGGGAAACATGGACTGGGCCAGCCCAAAGAGAGGTAAGACTGACTAGCTTTACCTCGCTTTGTCTCTCTCTCCGTCTCTCTCTGTATTTCTCTCTCGCTCTCCTTCTCTCGCTCTCTCTCTGTCCCTCCCCCCTTTGGCCCCCCTCTCTCTCAGTATTTCTATCACACCCTCTTTGTCAATCTGTTCCCTCCCTCTCTCTCCTCTCCTCCCTCTCTCTTCTCTCCCTCTCTCTGTATGATTGGGAAGATGTGATGTCTCCATCTCTCTTCGTGATGTTGTGTGTAAAACTTTTCCAGTGTGCCCCTGTCTGTCAGCGACGCGGCCCGGCTGTCAGCCCGCGTTGTGTGTGTGTGTGTGTGTGTGTGTGTGATGAAGACAAAGTTGCGAAGTCCCCATGGCATGCGAGAATGAGACGTTAAACACCCCTCAATCTGTCAAACGGACCCACTAAGAGAAACCAGTCTTCTTGCATTTTTTTTATTTTTTAAATATTACATCTGAAAACTGCATTTCAAATTGATACTTTTGACAACATGTCGTATTCGATATGACGAGGGGCTTGAGATATTAGTAAAGTAGGCGCACCATATGCTCCCCTGTAAATACACACTCATTATTAACTGGATTCAGACTGGCAGCTGCTCGTTGGGAGAGAAATTCTCATATCCCACAACTATTTCACTTGTCTGCTTTATTCTCGTAAAACAGCACATAACAAACTAAACTGTCCAGGACAGGAATGTTTGTACCACATATTTTTTTATTGTACCTTTATTTAACTAGGCAAGTCAGTTAAGAACAAATTCCTATATACAATGATGGCCTAGGAACAGTGGGTTAACTGCCTTGTTCAGGGGCAGAAYGACAGATTTTTACCTTGTCAGCTCGGGGATTCGATCTAGCAACCTTTYGGTTACTGGCCCAACGCTCTAACCACTAGTCTACCTGCCGCCCCTGAATGTTATTCAAGATGAATTGCCACATATTTTGTCCATTTGGCTTTTTTTTCTTTCGTAGTTTGAGGATGCTGTGAAATCACAGTGGGGTTTGTAGGTGTATTGTGTCTGAATGAAAGACCTCTGTGTCCTTGGCTCGGTATTAGAGGGTGACATTACAGCAAAGGTCGGAGAGAGCACGCACGCGCATGTGCAGAAACGCACACACACACACACACACACCAGCGACAGGCATGAATGGAGTGGCCTTGTGGAGCTTGTGTTACCTGATAGCGTTTACCTCAGAGTGTGTCTCTGCCAAAACTAACTATAGTCACCCTGCTGCCCCATAAAACATACTGCAGTGCCATACAACACCATTACATCACACACACACACACACATGCACACACAAACATATTGCACGTATGTGCACGTGAGCGAGCCAAGTGCATGTATGCATACAGACATCGGCGTTGTGCCATTATTTTCTCTTGCCTCTCTCTCTTAAACACACACACACAGCGAGAGGCCATGAGGTTTGTTCTATTTAAACCTGTAAAACACGGTGTCATCATTTTTCTGACAGTCCTGGAGACAGAATTTATCTCATCATTAATGAACCATCATATTTCCAACGCAGCAGTGCTTAATTAGCACAAGGTCATTGGGGAGGGCTTATCAAGTGGAACAAATTTGGGTGAGTGTAAGTGAGGGGAGGGAGGGAGAGGGGAGAGAGAGAGAGAGAGGTGATGGAGACAGACTGACATGAAGAGAGAACAAGAGAAAAGGGAGAATGTGGAGAGTGTATAGTGGCAGTGGTTTTAGCCAGCTCTTGACAGTTCTGGCCCAATGATTGATAACTGCACCAGTTTGAAAAGCCCAGACTTGGAGA
>NC_036845.1:17621340-17636283 GCF_002910315.2 Salvelinus sp. IW2-2015
GAGATGAGGGTAGTGGGACTTGGAAGAAGGGGAGAGGAGGGGAGAGGGGACTGGAGTGGTAACTGGGGAAGGGAGAGGGATAAGGGGAGGGGAGGGAGGCAGGGGAGGGACCGGGGGCTGGCGGAGTGGGGGAGCCATTTGCAAACATATGCTGGTGCAGGCAGGGGAGGCAGGGGAGAGATGGATTGCAGCAGGACAGTGTCAGAGAGGCTGTTTTCACCATCTCACGGCCTATTACCTGGTATTTTTAGAACACTGGGAGATCTGTTAGTCAAAGGAAGAAGAAGAGGAGAGGAGGATGAGGGGAGAGACCTGACTAGTCGTAGCGCCAGCTCCAGTTAGATTGGTTTGTCTGGGCTCTGGAAAAACAGGTTATTTTGGGTGGGGGGAGAAATGGGCTGGATGGGCACGGGATCTGGAGGTAAGATGACAAACACACAGCTCCATGACAGGTTCAGAGAGGAGGAGAGAGGGAGAGCTGAGCGAGAGAGAGGAGAGAGAGAGGGACAACAAAGGATGGAATTTCTTGTGGAAGAATGGTGTCGCATCCCTCCAATAGAGTTCCAGACACTTGTAGAACCTATGCCAAGGTACATTGAAGCTGTTCTGGTGGCCTGTGGTGGCGGCGCAACCCCCTATTAAGACACGTTATCTTAGTGTTTCCTTTATTTTGGAAGTTACCTATATATATTGTATACACAACATTTTGAGGGAAAATTATCATATTTTGTAAATATAGTTCAACAAGTACATTTTCTTTTTTTTTTAAAGAAAGGTGTCAAAATACCTGGCACCCCAGTTTACTCCGCCACCCTCCCCTTGCGAGGATAATGCCACTGAGTCTTTTTGTAAAATGTTTTATGAGATTGGAGACCACGTTGGGAGGATCTTAGACCGTTCCTCCATACAGAATCTTTCCAGATCCTTGATATCCTCGTCTGTGTTTATRGACTGTCCTCTTCAATTCAAACTACAAGTTTTCAATGGGTTTGAAGTCCGGGGACTGAGACGGCCATTGCCAAATGTTGATTTCGTGGTCAATTAACCATTTCTTTGTGGATTTGTCCTTTCGGTAGTCAAATATACAGTGAGCTCCAAAAGTATTGGAACAGTAACACATTTTTGTTGTTGTTCTGGCTCTGTACTCCAGCACTTTGGATTTGAAATGATACAATGACTATGAGGTTAAAGTGCAGACTGTCAGCTTTAATTTGAGGGTATTTTCATCCTTATCGGGTCCGTTTAGAATTTACAGCACTTTCTGTACATAGTCCCCCTATTTTAGGGGACCCAAAAGTCTTATATGTCTATTAAAGTAGTCAAAAGTGTAGTATTTGGTCCTATATTCCTAGTATGCAATGATTACATCAAGCTTGTGACTACAAACGTGTTGGCACCATTTGCTGTYTGGTGTGCAGATCTGGAATATATCAATTACACGCCACAGCGACACATGCCGCCCTGTATCTCAGGAGTACTTGAGGAAGACCAAGAGGTAGACCACCGCCAGGTAATATATCAATTACATGAGACGGTTGCAGGTCCCTGAGAAGAGATTTAATAAGGTCTGAGCTATTTATGAACATACAAAAACAAAGTTTGGTGCGTGGGGTTCTGTGCAATTGTCATTTKATATGTTTTGCTAACTTTTGTGTAGCATTTGTGGCTCCAAACCAATGTAAGACGTGTTTCACGTCCAAATCATCATCAAGTGTCTTAAGAAAATGTGTGTAGCTCGCTGAAGTGCGAAAAATGCTAATATGAGGTATAGTGTCTTGCATTGGTTTTGGGCCACAAATGCTACAACATTAGCGTTTGAAGACAATGGCCAGGGATACAAAACCAAGGCATGGTTTGTTTTCTTACCTTCCCCTTAGGCTACTTACAGGGTAAGGAAACCAATAAGTCATTGTATAATTTGGGTGAACTATCCCTTCAMTTTGACAAAGTGAAATTTGTGAGATAAATCCCAAAAATATATTCCTACAATTCAATAGCTTGATGGAATAGGCCTAGGTCTATGAGCGTGTCAAATCAAATTTTATTGGTCACATACACGTGTTTAGTAGATGTTATTGCGGGTATAGAGAAATGCTTGTGTGTGTGTGTGTGTGTGTGTGTGTGTGAAACCTGTGTGTGTGTGTAACATGTATCTGTGTCGTGTGTGTTTGAGTCTCTCTGTGTGAGAGAGCCTGGCTTCTTGCTGGTTTGAAAGATATAAATGCACCTAAAGCAACAATTGAATGAGGCAGAGTTTTGCTGTTGTGATTGACGGCTGTGACCTCGCCTTAATTTAACGTAATTTTGAGCAATTTGAAAACAAAGTGTTCAAAGATGACTGACCAGTCTAAGGTACCCATGTTTTTTAGGCAATTGTAAAACTACCCCCCATTTTCCCATTTATAATAATAAACAGTTTGAACTAATACACTCTTCACTCATTAAATGGGCGTGTTGACAGCCAAGTGAGTCCTATTTATTTAACTGATAAAGTTGGTGAAAAGGTTTCCATAAGAATTATCCACGTGGGTCAATAACATTGTAAAACGAAAATTGACCCACGACACAGAACAACCATTACTTTTGCTGGGTATGTTCATTCATCTCCACTTACAGTATTYAGCCAATAAGGCGATCCCCAAATCACAATTTTTTGATTTGAATCTGATTTGTCATTTAGAAACGAATATTCAACTCTTCTGCAAATATGTAAAAAAAAACAACAACACTATGACTGAGCAGCAGACACATTTGGGGGCCTTCTTGGCACTCTGGTATGTTGATAGACTTGCACCCGTGGCTCCTGCTCCATGACAAAACAGGGGACAGTGGGGTAAGTTAAACCAAAGGGGTACGTTGAGCCACCCTTGTTTCTAGGAAACCATACACAAATTGAATAATTTTACCAACGATTTAGGAAGAGGTCATCATTTCATGGGGTCTGTGAAGGAAGAAACCACATGGAAAAAGTGGTAAGCAAGTTAGGTAAAAAAACAAACAGATATTCACCAAGTCAAATKAATTTCTTGTGTAAGAGGTTTCATGGGGCTTATGTCTAAACCAAAGTAGATCATTTTAAGATTGTTCTATACATMATTYGGGAGTCTCTATAAGCTTCAGTATGAGGTCCTAAACCTAGCATGAAAGTGTGTCCTTGTAGCGGGCTAATATAGTCGAAATGTTTGCCTTGGGGTAAGTTGAGCCAAAGTCCATGGGGTAAATTGAGCCAATGGCAAATTGAGCAAATTGAAGCATTTTCTTCCCAGGTGTAATGCAAGAAATTACCACTGGAATATGAGGTAACAAAGTGTTTTTTTAGGCGCTAAGCCTGTGTTAATAGATGCTTAAAATGAATAAAAGACAGAAACGTGATTGTGTTGAATTGTGTTTGGGGAATGACCTAGACATGGGTTTAAAAAGAGGTCATATTTCATTCAGTACAGAAATTTGTAAGCGGCTTAATTTACCCTGTCCCGCGGCTCAACTTACCCCGTAAGTTGTGCCAATAGATTTTTGGGGACAAGCTTTGTTTTCAAAACTGTAATGTTTGCGTGAATTCTGATTTCTTTCCAGGGATACACAACAGCCTCAAATATATGTCCATATCTTTCTGAGAAAGAATACTATATTTCCCTTGACGGAATGATGCGGAATGTAAAAAATGGCTCAACTTACCCCACTCTCCCCTACTCAAATCAGCTAAATGTGATTAGAATCCGAGTAAAACTGATCAAATCCTAATTATTCAAATCTTTGGCRTCAGCCCTAGTAGCCAAGCCAATATCACATACAGTACACACAGCACCAAGGAGAGCGGGAACAAATAATGACTTAGCCTAGCTAACATTAGGTATTATACTGCATGATGGTTCAACAAAGACATGTATGTGCGTGTGTCCACAACCATACTCTACTGTAGTGCTGCTCAGGTACAGGCAGCTTGTCTGTGCCAGAGGCCGAGGGTGGCAGAGCGGGCATCTGGCTTGGCAGCACCAGGTTCTGGGCTCACAGCCGCTTCCCAGTATGCCGTGCGGTGCGGCCATATTGCCCGGTCGCTGTGGACTGGGACGGGGCAGGCTGGACAGGGGCATAGGGGGCGGAAGAGTCCTGCAGGGTAGCAGCATGGTGGCAATGTGTACCACACAGAGTCCAAAGCCCTGCCACACTCACAGGGGTCAAATTACACTAGAGAGTGTGTGTGTGTGTGTGTGTGTTTACTCTCTAGAACGGTGCTGTGGATAGAGGACGAGGTAAGAGAGAAATATTGTTGCCCTTTGGATTAAATCCATCCTCTTAATTATTAATAATTAATCCATCTCCCCCTATTTCCCCCCCTCTCCCTTACCTTTCGGTATCAGCTCTGAATTGTTGTTACCACCCAAGAGTAATGGTGTCATGGTTAGGCCTGCACTGCTTACTGTACACAGACAATGGCTTGGCACCCAGAACAAGTATGATATGACAGTCACAGCAGGGCCATGTTCATTAGGCACCAAACGGAGGAAAGAAGACTGAAACAGGGAGGGACTAMCTGGACTTGTCCAATGCAAACGCACATTTTTGTTTATCATAGCAAAACTTTTCGACAACATTTCCCATTGGGTGCCCTAATGAACACAACCCAATCCTATCCGATATTACGGCCATAGGGGCTGAATGCACAATGCAGATATGTGTTTGTGCATTTTAAAGGCTTTGACCTGCAGCAACAGTCACTGCCACTGTGGTAAACGGGTTTCCCTGAGTCCGAGTCTCCTGTGGCTGGTGTGTAGTAGAGAGGGCCTAGTGGCCCATCGCTCACCTTTCTGTGTTGCTGTGTGTTTGTTTGACCAGGCGCCAGTGGACACGGCCTCTGTTTACCCTACTCAATATTTCAYGAGGGATGAACGGTCGGCGCCGAATGAGGGATCGCGTTAATATTGCCATTGAAATTAAACGATAATTAGAAATGTGTTAGTCTAAAAGCCATTGCAGTCTATAAAAGTTTGATTACTGGAAAATGAGGTGCATTAAGTTTTTATGGGTTGGCCTGTGCGATCGCTGGAGAATGGTTTTATGCACTTGTCATGGGCATATGGTGCAGGCTGGCGACGTGTGTTTGTGTGTGTGTACACGCAGTGGTGTAAAGTACTTAAGTAAAAAATACTTTAAAGTACTACTTAAGTMGTTTTTTTGGTATCTGTACTTGACTTTACTATTTATATATATTTTTTTACTTTTATTCCACTACATTCCTGAAGAAAATAATGTACTTTTTACTCCATATTTTCCCTGATACCCAGAAGTACATTTTGTACATTTTGAATTCTTAGCAGGACAGGAAAACGGTCTAATTCACGCACTTAAAGAGAAAATCCCTGGTCATCCCTACTGCATCTGATCTGGCGGACTCACTAAACACAAATGCTTTGTTTGTAAATTATGTCTGAGTGTTCCCGTGGCTGTCCGTAAATTTTAAAAACAAAGAAATCATGCTGTCCGGTTTGCTTAATATAAGGAATTTGAAATTATTTATACTTTTACTTTTGATACTTAAGTATATTTTAGCAATTACATTTACCTTTGATACTTAAGTATATTTAAAACCAAATACTTTTTAACTTTTACTCAAGTAGGATTTTACTGGGTGACTTTCACTTTTACTTGAGTCATTTTCCATTAAAAGGTATCTTTACTTTTACTCAAGTATGACAATTGGGTACTTTTCCCACCACTGTGTACACGGCTGCGTTCTGAAAAGCTGAGGTTCTCATATGCAACAACTCTTCCAGTGATGTAATCATCCGAATGTTGTTATCAGTCAGACAGCCTAACTACCAGCAGCAGTTTAGTCTAGGTCTAAACTAGTTGTATTGGTAATGGTCTTCAGCTAGTACCCAGTCACAATAGCATGTCTTTGTGGAATGAGACCGCYGGTCTGTATTCATAAAGCGTCTCAGAGTAGGAGTGTGGCTCTAGGATCAGTTGACCTTTTAAATCGTAATGAGTAAGACTACATGGACAGGGGGGATCTGATCCTAGATCAGCACTCATAATCTGAGAGATTTTATGAATATGGGCATTGTTCCAATATCCACATTAGCACTTAGTATGAAGCAATGTAGAGCGTTGGGCCAKTAACACAAAGGTCGCTGTTTCGAATCCCCRAGCCGGCAAGGTGGAAAAATCTGCTGTTCCGCCCTTGAGCAAGACACCCGACCCCAAACAACAACTGCTCCCCGGGCGCCGGTGACGTAGACATCGATTACACATTTCGGTTGAATGCATTCAGTTGTACAACTGACTAGGTATCCCCCCTTTCCCCCTAGTGTAGACATTTGAACAGACCAGTAGACGAGCTACTCTCTGCCAGACCTCCCAATCCATCTCCCAAGCCTCTTAACTTTCAGTCTAGGAAGGATGTCATCAACATGCGTCGGAACACAAGTGGCGTTACTCAAACCGCGCGGGGAGAGAATGGGCTCAGCTCAGCCGCCGTCTAATWTATGACGAGAGCACAAGTGGAAGAGCTAGCATTGTGTGGCTAATTGACGAGAGGTCAGAGTGCCCTTACCGCGACTCCCTGCAACCCCATGTGGGCTACTTGTTTCTGCCTTTCTCAATTGAAACGTCAGACTGTCACTGCAAGGAATGGATGTTGCCAGGCCTCACTAATGAACCGATGAATCAATGAATTAGCTAAGCAGCGATTCAATTAATGCGAGCTGAACGGAGGAGCAGGAGCCGTGGACACATCCTGGAGACGGCGATTAGCGCCGAAACAGATACAGACACACGCACCGGTCGCGGCTGCCAATATCAGTTATTACAAGTTTCTCCAACTTTGGGCGTTTTCCTCGTTTGTTAGCGCGGTAATGGATTTATCATCACTTCCTGATGTTGTATTGATGTTTAGATTTTTGTTTATTTTTTTGAATGCCGGTCCGCCCACACGGGCACATAGGAGGTACATATGAGCATGTGGTACCTGTGTTCAAGCTGGTTCACCTTAGTGAGAGACCGCGGATAACATCTCTAACACGGCGTTCATCGTGCGTGTGACTCTTCGCTTACTGTACGGTACATGGTGGGCGGATTGATTCAGCTCGGGGGTCAGGTTTGCGTTGCCGGGTGTGCATGTGTGTGTATAGTGGGCTCAATACTGTGTGTGTGTGTGTGCGTGCGTGCGTGCGTGCGTGCGTGCGTGTGCGTGCGTGTGTGTGTAGGGTCGCGAGAGAGAGCATAATATGTGGGTTGAGGAGGTACAAGAATAGACATGTCATAATCAACTTTGCGGCGTACAGCGGGTGGTTTGTTCGGCCCGGTATCAAATCAATCTCCCCAAGTTTTGTTTTCCGAATCCAAAAAACCCCCGAGCCGAAATGGTTTGAGAGAGAAGAAAAGAACGAGAGGGTCTCCTTGATTATGTGACATCCTCCTGGAGGCCTCTGGAGTTGTTTCCTCCATTACTTAGGGGGAAAAAAAAGCCTTCTCACTATTGAGACTGTCACTCTCAATTTGGGCTAACGGTAAGCATGCACAGGCCTCCTGGATATTCTCCCCGCCCAGAGGGCCCCCCCCCACCCCCCACTCTGCCCTTCCCGCCACCGATCGCCGTGGTGACAGTTTGATTAGATCATCAATCGTGGCTGTTAACAGCGGTTTTCCTGAGCACCTGGGCAGGCAGGTCACACCTGGCTCTCAGCTACCGCTGTCCCCCTGACCCAACACTGCGTGTGCGTGTGTGCTAGTGCACATTTCTCTTTCTGTGTCTCTCTCTGTGTGTGTGTGTGTGCGTGCGCGCACGTGTGTGTTTCTCATTTCCATTGGCACAGGGGGATTTGAAATGACCCACACGGTGCACTGCAGGATTTTATTGAGTGAATGTATATCTGACTGTGTTTGCTGCTGTTTCCGCTCAATACAAATGAGAAGTTATTAGACTTAGCTTGTTATTTTCTCCTGATATTGTTTTGTTGGGCTCTGGAGGTCAAGRTAGTAATCAATTCTATAATTGTATTACACTGGGTTTGAGAGATTGTTTTTTGGGGGGGGCAGGGTGTGTGTGTGTGTGTGTGTGTGTGTGTGTGTGTGTGTGTGTGTTGTGTGTGTGTGTGTTTGTGTGTGTGTGTGTGTGTGTGTGTGTGGTGTGTGTGTGTGTGTATAAACTCAGCAAAAAAAGAAATGTCCCTTTTTCAGGACCCTGTCTTTCAAAGATAATTCGTAAAAATCCAAATAACTTCACAGATCTTCATTGTAAAGGGATTAATCACTGCTGCTTCCCATGTGTTTCAGTGAACCATAAACAATTAATGAACATGCACCTGTGGAACGGTCGTTAAGACACTAACAGCTTACAGACGGTAGGCAATTAAGGTCACAGTTGTGAAAACTTAGGACACTAAAGAGTCCTTTCTACTGACTCTGAAAAACACCAAAAGAAAAGTGTCCAGGGTTCCTGCTCATCTGCGTGAACATGTCTTAGGCATGCTGCAAGGAGGCATGAGGACTGCAGATGTGGCCAGGGCAATACATTTCAATGTCCGTACTGTGAAACGCCTAAGACAGCGCTACAGGGAGACGGGACGGACAGCTGATCGTCCTCGCAGTGGCAGACCAGGTGTAACAACACCTGCACAGGATCTGTACATCCGACATCACACCTGCAGGACAGGTACAGGATGGCAACAACAACTGCCTGAGTTACACCAGAAATGCACAGTCCCTCAATCAGTGCTCAGACTGTCCGCAATAGGCTGAGAGAGGCTGGACTAAGGGCTTGTAGGCCTGTTGTAAGGCAGGTCCTCGCCAGACATCACCGGCAACAACGTGCGCTATGGGCACAAACCCACCGTCGCTGAACCAGACAGGAATGGCAAAAAGTGTTCTTCACTGACGAGTCGCGGTTTTGTCTCGCCAGGGGTGATGGTCGGATTCGCTTTTATCGTCGAAGGAATGAGCGTTACACCGAGGCCTGTACTCTGGAGCGGGATCGATTTGGAGGTGGAGGGTCCGTCATGGTCTGGGGCGGTGTGCCAGAGCATCATCGGACTGAGCTTGTTGTCATTGCAGGCAATCTCAATGCTGTGCGTTACAGGGAAGACATCCTCCTCCCTCATGTGGTACCCTTCCTGCAGGCTCATCCTGACATGACCCTCCAGCATGACAATGCACCAGCCATACAGTACTGCTCGTTCTATGCGCAATTTCCTGCAAGACAGGAATGTCAGTGTTCTGCCATGGCCAGCGAAGAGCCCGGATCTCAATCCCATTGAGCACGTCTGGGACCTGTTGGATCGGAGGGTGAGGGCTAGGGCCATTCCCCCTAGAAATGTCCGGAACTTGCAGGTGCCTTGGTGGAAGAGTGGGGTAACATCTCACAGTAAGAACTGGCAAATCTGGTGCAGTCCATTAGGAGGAGATGCACTGCAGTACTTAATGCAGCTGGTGGCCACACCAGATAACTGATGTACTTTGATTTTGACCCCCCCTTTGTTCAGGGATACATTATTCCATTTATGTTAGTCACATTTTTGTGGAACTTGTTCAGTTTATGTCTCAGTTGCTGAATGTTCGTTCATACAAATATTTACTCATGTCAAGTTTGCTGAAAATAAACGCAGTTGACAGTGAGAGGACGTTTCTTTTTTTGCTGAGTTTGTGTGTGTCTTTGTATTCATGTGTAATTTTGGAGAATTGTTATTTTGTGTGTGTGTGTGTGTGTGTGTGTGTGTGTGTGTGTGTGTGTGTGTGTGTGTGTGTGTGTGTGTGTGTGTGTGTGTGTGTGTGTGTGGTGTGTGTGTGTGTGTGTGTGTGGTGTGTGTGTGTGTGTGTGTTGTGTGGACGTGTTTAACTATTCTTGTGGGGACCAGAAGTCCCTACAAGAATAGTAAGCAAAGTAAAAATTGACCAACTGGGGACATTTTGTTAGTCCCCACAAGGTCAAATGCTATTTCTAGGGGGTTTAGGGTTAAGGTTAGAATTAGTGTTAGGGTTAGAATTAAGTTAAATATTAAGGTTAGGAGCTAGGGTTAGTTGTAGGGTTAGGGTTAGGAGCTAGGGTTAGGATAAAGTTTAGGTTTTTGGGTTAGGGTTAGGGTTAAGGTTAGGGTAAGAGTACGGGTTAGGATTAGGGTTAGGTTTAGGGTTAGGGGTTAGGGAAAATAGGATTTTGAATGGGACTGAATTGTATGTCCCCACAGGTTAGCTGTACAAGACTGTGGTGTGTGTGTGTGTGTGTGTGGGTGTGTGTGTGTGTGTGTGTGTGTGTGTGGTGTGTGTGTGTGTGTGTGTGTGTGTGTGTGTGTGTGTGTGTGTGTGGTGTGTGTTGTGTGGTGTCTTTGTGTTCATGTGTAAATTAGTGGAGAATTGTTATTGTTGTTGTGCCTCTGTGTGCCTCTGTGTGCTGCCCAGAGTCTCGCTCACAACAGTGCATTGTTCACTGTCCTACAGATGCATAGAGATACTATAATGTGACAGCAGGCTGTTGCGCCTATGCGAACAACACACACTCACAGATCTTTAGAGCGATGCATTACGCACACACACCACAAAACATCCAGGTACTTCCTCCCTCTTATTTCTTTTGCTGTGAATCCAAATCCCTCATCTCCCCGCTAAAGCGGCTGCAAATTTTATAATGGACAAAGTGTACGTCTCGTTCCAATTCCTCAGGTATTAACACGATTAAATAAATGTCCGGGTCTTTTTCACTAAGCTTTTTGTAATGGTGAGGTGGCCACTCCCCCTCAACAAACACTCTCCCCTCACGCCACTCACACACACACAACACACACACACACACACAACACAACAACACACACACACACACACACACACACACACACACACTGCTACTCTCTACTTCTCACAGATGCAGAGGTGTTCGTAATTGCGTTTGGGAGTGTGGTTGAGGAACCTAAAGGTTCTGAATTAACGTGGAGCATCCATTACTCGGTCTTTAGTGCGCGGAGCCGGCTCTTAATATCCCGGCTCTGTCGTACTGCTAGAGCAGTAACAATATGATGGCGGTTAGTGAACTAGCTCGTGTGTCACGTGATGTAAGGTCTTCAGCTGTATGCTAGATGCACTGAGTGTGCAAAACTGGTTGGAATAATAACGTATCATTACAACAAGAAAGTGGTTGAAATGACGTCATTATGAAAGACTGGGTGAAAATACGTCATTACAGCAAGGAACCGGTCGAAATGATGTCATTATGAGGTCATTTTGACAAGGTATCTGCCCGTTGGGAAAATCTAGGGATTATGGTCCAGTGTTCTTTCTCATATGAAGGTCATTGATCATTCTCAGAGAAGTGGTTTTGGATGTATGAAAAGTAGCAGAAGGAAAGTAGAATGAGAATTATTGGTTATAGCTGATGCCGTTTGTTTTCTCTCGCTCTCTCTCTCTCTCTTTCTCTCTCTCTCGTTCTCTCTCTCTCTTTCTCTCTCTCTGTCTCTGTCTCTGCGAAGAAAAAGCACCAACAAAAACAAGACAGAAAAAAAGCAATTATCTCCCTATTCCTGGACATTGCAGTAAACATGGCTAATTGTTCCCTTCATTGTGTTGCTGCTCAGCTGAGTGGTGTGGCAGTGGAGAGGGCCGCACAGAGAGAGAGRGAGAGAGATAGAAGGGGACAGTACAGAGAGGGAGAGAGGGAGAGAGAGCAGGGCTTTTGTTGTGATTATTAATGGGCGTATCACATGAACCTGCTCTAATAAACTCAACAATGGCCCAAAATCACCTGACTGATGAGTAGGACATGGTAGCGGCGGACTCAAGCGGATAGCCAGGCCTGGCCCCGGTAACGGAAACCGCTACAGCCACCGTACCACCACCACCGCACCCTCCCTCCTGACCAAGATTAATGAAACTTCCATTGCTTTTAATTAGCACAGCTGTGGTCATCAATTATAACCCCCTTCTAACCCCCCCCCTCCCCCCCCAAATACAAATATTGTTATATTTGGGGGAAATTCTTGATTTATATTATTGTGGTAGCCGGCGGAGTGAGATAAATGGCCCCCCATCATGGCCGTTCGCAGGGAGATGAAGAGGGGGAGGAGATGGGGGGGAGAGGAGGGAGGGTAATAAGATCAGCTGCAGGAGGAGAGCAGTGTATCATACTGTACAGTGGAGGATATTGTCATGTGAGATGGAGGGAGAAGGAGAGCCGACTGATGCAGTGGAGTATATACACTGAGTGTACAAAACATTAGGAACACCTGCTCTTTCCAATGATTTATTTATTTTATTTAACCTTTGTTTAACTAGGCAAGTCAGTTAAGAACAAATTCTTATTTACAATGACGGCCTGCCAAAAGGCAAAATGCCTCCTGCATGGGATTAAAAATTTATTTGCTGGGATTAAAAATAAAAATAAATTAAATAAAAATATAGGACAAAACACACATCACGAAAGGAGAGACAACACAACACTACATAAAGAGAGACGTAAGACAACAATATGAAAACACAGCATGGTAGCAACACAACATGGCAACAACATGGTAGCAACAGAACATGGTAGCAACACAACATGGCAACAACATGGTAGCGACACAACATGGCAGCAGCACAACATGGTAGCAGCACAAAATAGGGTACAAACATTGTTGGCCACAAGACAACAGCACAAAGGGCAAGAAGGTAGAGACAACAATACATCTCGCAAAGCAGCCACAACTGTCAGTAAGAGTGTCCGTGACATAGACTGACCAGGTGAGTCCAGGTGAAAGCTATGATCCTTTATTGATGTCACCTGTTAAATCCACTTCAATCAGTGCTAGAATGAAGCGAGCAAGACAGGTTGAAGAAGTATTTTTAGAGCTTGACACTTTGAGACATCGCATTGTTTGTGTGTCGTGTGCCATTCAGAGGGTTAATGGGCAAGACAAAATATTGAGCTGCCTTTTGAAACGGGTGAAGTATGGTGCCAAGGCGCAGCCGGTATTTGACTGGTGCCAAGCAACTGCACGGGTGCTGGGTTTTTCATGCTCAAAACAGTTTCCCGTGTGTATCAAGAATGGTCACCAGGCAAAGGACATACAGCCAATTTGACACAACTGTGTGAAGCATTGCAGTCAACATGGGCCGGCATCCCTGTGGAATGCTTTCGWCACCTTGCAGAGGCCATGCCCCGACGGATTGAGGCCGTTCTGAGGGCAAAAAGGGGGGTGCAACTCCATATTAGGAAGGTGTTCCTAATGTTTTGTCCACTCGGTGTAGAAGTGTGTATGTGTTTCATCAGTGTCTTACATCAAGAGTGGCTTGAGTGTTCACTACTTTGAGTGTTCACTACTTTGAGTGTACACTACTTTGAGTGTTAGCTACAATACAAAACGATTTGTGTAATCATTTGCCCAGATCATCAACTACGATGCCAACTGAAATCATCAGTAGCATAGGCTGAAGTTGCACCACAAATAAAGCGACGCAATTGATCTTATCGAAGCCCTCATTGGGCTAATTAGCTGAATGATTGATTGACATATACAGACTTCCTTATCTGCTCAGCATCAACTTTTGCGTTCCCCGTCTCTCTGTGCAGTGTGCTGTGCCTCCTCCTCAGTCCCATCCATCCCTTGCCAGTTCAGTAAAACCCTAAAACAGTCCCACACCCTGGGAACGACTGAAGCTGCCGGCTCCCTGGCTTTCTGTCTCTCAGGGTGTGTCCCAAATCACAACCTATTCCTACGGCACTACTTTTGACCAGAGCTGTGTATTGGCCCTGGTCAAAATTAGTGCACTATATAGGGAGTAGGGTGCCATTTGGGACATAGCCTTTTGTCTCGGTGTTGTGCTGCCCTGGTATGTGGCGTTTAGCTTAGCACAACTGGCCTGTCCCTGTGTTAATGAATGGAAACGCGGCCCGGTGGAGCCGTAGCATTGCCAACCCAGCCAGCTACAGGCAGAAAGAAAAACATGTGTCACCATGTATCCACCGCACTCCCAGTTTCCATTTCAAATGAAACTTTATGACTCCTGGCGTTTTTTCTTCTTCTCTCCTCTACTCCTGGCGTGCTCTTTCCCCCGCCGTGTCTGTTGCTCGGGTTGGAGTCAGTGAGTGTGAGGTGTTAGCACAGGGATTTGCTATGCACGTCGAGCCGTAGTCAGGGATGGAATCTCTCCACCGCCCTACTCTTCTCTCTCTGACAACGGTGCTATGGAATGGCGGGATCTCTGTATTTCTGACTCTCTTTTTCAGAGTATTAGTGAAATGTGTTGTAGTGATTGATGTGGAGGCAGGGAGATGGGCTCTGTTTTTCACACAAAGAGAGAGATCACACACACACACACACCACACACACACACACACACACACACACACTACACACACACAACACACCACACACTAACGAAACACCACACAAGCCCCACGCCCCTACGTCACCAACCCACAGAATGCAGCACAAAACAGAAATAATGTTTTAAATGCAATCATATGTCAGGCCCAAACAATGTCATTTATCAAGGGAGCGTTTTGGACTGTATAATAAGTTTGCATTAGTTAATACATTTTCATCCTCTGTCATGCTGTCTGATTTATGGCGTGCGTGTGATTCTAAGTTGATCATGAATTGGAATTCCAGTAATAAGAGAGGGAGAGAAACAAGACCAGGTCTTTACTTCTGGCCCGCGCACACACACACACACCACCACACACACACACACACGAACACACAACACAGCCAACCCCCACCCGTTATGCTTTTGCTGTTTTGTCACAAGCGAATTTGCTAAACAACAGTTGGCTAGACCGATACTGGCTTCCTAATTTGAAGGGGGGGGGGGGGTGTAGAGCGAGGCCCTTTTAATTAGATAAGGATAAAGCTCATTATTTAAAATGATATTGAGCCAATAGTAAATATGATGCCCCCTTAGAGGCTCATAATGAGCCAGGATGGGATGGGCCGTCGGTACAGCAGAACACAACGGTTTACAGCTAGACGCTCTTTGATG
>NC_036845.1:17636308-17650552 GCF_002910315.2 Salvelinus sp. IW2-2015
AACCTGTGGTGTGGGTGTGTGTGGTGTGTGTTGTGTGTGTGTTGTGTTGTGTGTGTGTTTGGTGTTGTGGTGTGTGTGTGTGTGTGTGTGTGTGTGTGTGTGTGTGTGGTGTGTTGTGTGTTGTTGTGTGTGTGGTGTGCTGTGTGTGTGTGTGTGTGTTGTGAGCACCAGAAAACCCCAGGACACCCCAGTTTGCCCTTTTGACTTCCAGGGTGAGATCTGGGATGGGAGATATTTCAGTCGAGCAACACAACACCCAGAAACACAAGCCCCCCACGCCCTCCCGCCTCACGTCCACACCAATCCTGCCGCCCTCCCACACTCTCCAACCACAGAACATGCAGCAAAACACAGAAAATATGTTTTAAAAATGGCATCATTGTCAAGGAACCACCCAAACAATGTCATTTATCAAGGGAGCGTTTTGGATGTATAATAAGTTTTACTGCATTCATTAATCCTTTTTCACTCTGTCATGGGTGCTGTTGATTTATGGCGTGCGTGTGATCTAAGGTGATTCATTGAATTGGACTTCCAGTAATAGAGAGGGGAGAAACAAGACCGAGGCTTTACTTCTGGCCCGGCGCAACACACACACACCACATCACCACACAACACAGGTCCCACAACACAAGCACCACACACACACACACACCAGACACACCCACTACACAGCACACACACACATACACACGACACATGACACACACACAGCAATCGGTTATATCTCCACATCCAAGTTACCACACACACACACACACACACACACACACAGCAGCCCAACGAGCTCTCAAACAAAACACGTTATGTCTTTTGCTGTTTTGTCACACAAGCGAATCTTCTGCTAAACAGAGTACATCTTGACCAGATTCGAGTATCAGAACTTCTCGGATTTGTATGGCTCTTAGCCATTATATGGACCATAACACTAGTACACATAAGTCTAGGATAGGCTGCGAAGTCAAAATGTGAAACGCATGGGAGCAGTCCTAATTTGAACGCGGGGGGTACTGGTGGGGGTAGAGGAGAAGAAGCCTCTAACCACTCAACTTTGGAGAGGCTACACACTGCAACGTAGGTAATTCTTATGTTCTTGCAGAGTCTAAAGTCTCACCTTTAATTACCAATAAAGTCCAATAAGAGGAATACTGAGCCATAATTGAGCGAACATATTTTTTCACACACGAGATACCTATACGCTTTGTCAAGCTATCTGTGATGCGGTTGGAAGACTCTCACGCATGTAAGAGCCGACGTAAAATGTTAGGGCTGTGTTCACGTTTATGGTGGGCGTCTCAGCTTGCATCAGTCAAGGGCGCTGTGCTTAGTACATTTGTTCTAAAGCTCGCATGTGATCTTTACCCAATATGTCAACCACAGGATAATGGGAGCGAACCGAACTCATGTTAAGGGGATACTCAAGTACTATTGCTGGGAATCTCTACCACAGGAGAAAATACTCCTTATTTCTATTTCTTGTATTTTAAAGACAAAGGCTCTTGAGTGGATACCGACAAGCGGTGCCATTGTGATTGATAAGCGCTTAGTTCGCTATTCTCGACTATACAGATGAACCTTTGTTCACGTTTGACTAATGCACGAACAACAAAATCGCGCGTTTTCTGAATTTGTTCTTAATTATCCATAAATACAGAACGAATAAGGTATCGTCCCCCATCAGGTAAGGTGCACTATAGTCCTTGTTTGAGCAAAATCCGGGTAAAAAAAATGGATCTTGGGCCAATGGTAAAATTCCACTACCAGAACTAGTAGCCCTCTGTATGGTTCTCGGTCATGTGGTCAATCAATTCACTACTTGTTACCTTAAAGTGAAAGCATCGACCGGATGGTGTAATGAAGTGTATCTTCGTGAATGGGCCAAGGTTAGCTTCATGTGATTTGAGCGAGATTAGGCTATGGCATGCTCTATCACTCTAATAGCCTCTTTTTCTTTAACTTCTCTATATCTATAATATGAAACTTATGGGGGTTATCTCAGTATAACAGTTAATCTAATATTATCTCTTAATTTGAGGAGACTTATCAATGACTAAAAGTTTGGTGTGTTTTTGTCTCAAGATTCTGTCTACACGAAATTACCAACAAGACAGAGGTGCAGGACCTACAAAAAATTCCTCGTTAACGATGTCTTCAAAGGGGCCTAAACACCATCTTCCATAATAAAGTTTTTTAATGCGACACACCTCCTTTTTACAACAATCAGGACTCGACAAGTTCATTCTTTGCAGAGTATTTGATATTAAGCATTAATCATGCACGCATATATTTCTTAACAGATTACCAGAAATAAAATGGCTGACAACTCATATCCTAAATCTGAAATGTAACTCTTAGAATTAAAATCTGCTATCCTGAAAAGGATTCCAATTAATCTACACTATCATATCTCTAATGATCCCAGTCACATGATCCACACATATTAAATCGCTCGCTTTTCAATGGAGACAATTCAGTTATTAACGAAGATCCATAGTTTGACTAATGCCCTTTACTCTTTAGGTTCGACCTATTTTGAAGTAGTAAGTACTGATAGAGGGTTAATTATTGACATCACGTTCACTGCATGTTTATAATAGGAAATATGCATATAAAATGCCGAGTTTTCTTAATGCGATAGCAACAATAATACAACAGCTCTTGGAACTTTCGAGACAAATACGTGTCAATATTTTGGACAGAGCAAAAAGAAACTAACATGATTGAACAATTAAAGAACCGTGGCGAAGAAATAGACAAACATTGTGTAATTGTAGCGATTGGCCAATATCTGAAGAATGAACACTTGGGTTCATTAGTACTTAAGGAGGGAAAACTCTTGAGTCGTCGCGTGATGAGCATCAGATCACCATTAATGCAACTCTCAAAAGTTTCTTTATCAAAGAATAGTTTTTTCCGAATAATTAGATTCTTGCGAGGACATGACATCTTAATAGAAGCATAACACAGTAATCTTAATAGGGCACTATAACGACGACATAGGACGGACAAATCGTAACTGAGAGGACTGCACATACATTGCAGTCATAGCTAACTTTAAACATTAAATAATTGCGCTAATTGCTCATAACTCTTGGGTGCCAATTGCGAATATATTAAGTGGCGAAAACCTATTAGCTGATAATTACAAGTTGGCAGTTTGATCCTGAGGGGTTGTACATATTGATCTCATCTACCAATGAGAGAATTATGTAACGAAGCATTAACATAAGCCTTTCGGTTCCTACCAACTCCATTTATTGATGATTTGTAACGGTGTGAGAGAAAAACAAGGGACAAAGAACAGACCAGGTACGTGTAAAACGGTCATCCAACATATATTATTAAAAGTTTATAGGTACTCAAGTTGAGAATACCATTTATGCTCCTACTAGAGAGATTATGAGAGAGTGAATTAAGATGCTAATGATCAAAATCTGGCATCTGTTGGTGACATCCACTTTTGTCATTGACCTTACTCTTTATTAAGTTTGTATCTAGTGATTTGACGAGCAAAAACCATGTTAGTCAATAGCGCAGATGTAAATAGACCAGGGCAGTTTTCTTTGGGGAGAAAGAATACACAGACGGGGTGACCGCAAGTCTGATCGAGATTAGAAATATAAGATTAAACCCTTCCGTTTATTTCACACAAGGAAGCACGTACTTGGTCAGTGAGTGAGTAACATTAATTGGGTTAAACGAACGAACTCCACCCGCACACTGATATTTCGTAGTTTATTTTAGCATGTCTCACAACTCCTTTAAAAAAAGATTATAATAGAATTATTTCACGCAAACTCACTGGGGTTATAAAAACCTTCCATCCATAAATGTTGCCCAGAAGTACGTGGGCCTAATCCATTTTTAGGCAAGTACTCACCTAAATTATGGACTGAACCCAGGTGTACAACGGTCATTAATCTTCGCCAATGAAGGTGAGGAGTACTGGAACAGTACACCATCCTCACTCTCAGAACCGCCTGTGCCACTATGCTTCCTTTAGGAATCACTATGCTCACCTTCGAAAGCAGCTGGACTACCAGACTAAATGGTCGTGTTGGCTCTTCTCTGCTTGTACAACCGGCAATCCAAGCGGGATCACGCTTGTAACTCCACAAAGAAATGAAACTAACCCTGTTGTTCGAGATGAACTATCCGTAGCATCACTCGCTACAAGTACACTTGAAGTGCATCGGACTAAGCGAATTGCAGCTCCGTATCACGTTACGGCCACTCCTGTGTATATCCGCATATCCCCTGACGCGATACCTACCATCTGCACTCTCACATACAGACATCCATGCGAATAGGACGAATATACCACATACAACCCAGACTACCTCACCCTCACCTTCCCAGCTTCATAATCCAGGAAATCTCGCCTGTTTTATGGCAAAACAGGGTCTAGGCTTAATGTTCAGTTGAAGAAAGAAAAAAAACACATAGAAACCACAATCCTTCAGATAATTAGGTGGCAATAAAGAAAGATGTCGATCATTTCTTTAATATTGATCGAGGGTCTAACAGTAACAAGTCAATCTTTGTGCATTATCAGCCGCTCTCTCTCTCTCTCTTCTCTCTCTCGTTCTATTGCATTAGCTTGTCTATCTGGGGTGTGTGATCTCTGTCATACATTCATCCTCTTTGATTCCTGTTAGAGAGTGACTTTCTCTTCAGGCTGTAATCAGGTTGTGGGAGTCCCTCTGGTTAAACACTCGAACCACTTTAAACAGGAAGGGAGCAGACAGGGCATTCCTAATGGCAGCCTAATCCCTATGTGGGCACTCTTTTTTGACCAGGGCAATATGGATCTGGTCAAAAGTAGTGCCCTACGTAGGGATTAGGGTGCCATTTTGGACACAGCGTGTGTGCCGTGTGTCGTTCGTGTTTGACTCCAGCCCACAGGACGCTCTTTATTGCTACCTCTGCCTCTCCGTAGTATTACCAGGGGAATTATACAGAGTTACTGTATTCCTTAAAAGATTAATTCATCATCTTCATTTTCCCTTGCTTTCCTTCTCTTTTGTGTACCTGAGAGCACACACTCGCGGCGGAAACATAAATATTTAGCCGGCACTACTGCTGGCAGGTGAGCTTAATGAAATTCTAGGAGTGTAATTTGTTACGAGGCCGCTAATTGGCCTAATTAGAAGAGAAACAGCACTGATATGGCTGCCTGGTGCTGTATTTAAGGCTATCAACGTCGTGCTTTTAGGCTTTTGGCTAGTTTTGTCCGATATTCATTCCTATAGTATTCTTTGCGGCGAGCAATTTAGTACGGGCAATATATAAATACGGAGATAATAGTTATTTGGGTGGGGACTCTCAGATTGCAGAGGCTTTAAATAGCAAAAATTTTGGACCAGGAAGCATCTGGAGCTTTTTTAATGTGCTATGAGAGGCCTCTGACCTCTTGTTGTCACACAAATCAGGAGTAGGGGGACTTTTCTGCTTTTTGTGGTGGTTGTTACCAGCAATGCATGGGTTGCATTTTCGAACTTGATTTGTGATTCTGGGATGAAACGTTTTGATTTACGGTCTGGAATTCATTACCCATTAGCCATAAATGTATGAATCTTGAAAGCCCCCCACACACACACCACACACACACACGTCGTACTCATTTTATTTCAAAATCTCGTATCAATCTTTCTTTGTTCTTTTGCTGGAACTGTAGTTGTATGGTCAGCTGTGTGTGGTGTGTGTGTGTGTGTGTGTGTGTGTTGTGTGTGTTTTGTGTTGTGTGTGTGTGTGTGTGTTGTGTGTGTGTTGTGGGTGTGTGTTGGGTGTGTGTGTGTGTGTGTGTGTTGTGTGTGTGTGTGTGTGGTGTGTGTGTGTGTTGTGTGGGTGTGTTTTCCGACTGTGAGCTATGGCTCATAATAAAAACAGGCAATACAGGGACCTCACTGGGACCTGGCTTTGCACCTTCCCCTAAGATGGGCTGAATAACCGGAACAATATTAAGAATACATTTCTGGATTGTTTGTCAGGCAACGAGGTTCCTTCCCTCGGCTTCTCACACGTCCACGTATGTTATATTTAAATTGACAATTTGTTTTGCTGTAGCGGCATAAACGGGAGCTTATCTGTTGCTCGATATTATATCTTTCTATCTTTTCTTCCCCTTTTGGGATGGAAGGTATATAAAGTCCGCAATAGCATCTCTGTGGTGCTGGGGTCTGTTTGTATTGCAGCATAGTGTGTGGTGTGTGTGTGTGGTGTGGTGTGGTGTGTGTGTGTGTGTGTGTGTGTGTGTGTGTGGTGTGTGTGTGTGGTGTGTGGTGTGTGTGTGTATTGTGTGGTGTGTGTGTGTGTGTGTTGTGTGTGCTGTCAGTACGATAGCCTCTTTCTGTCACAGAGGCGGCCTTGTGACATTTATAGACTTTACCTTTTTATTAAGTGAGTGTCGTCACGGTCCCCGGCTCACTCATTTCCCTCTGTGTGTAATCAAAATCCATAGCCAGACGCCGTTGTCCCCCCCCCCACTCCCCACTCCCCACCCACCTTCCCAGATTCCATATCCAGGAAATCTCGCCTGTTTATGCAAAACCAGGGTCTAGGCTATATGTTCAGTTGAAGAAAGAAAGAAAAAAACACAAATAGAAACACAAATTCCCTTCAGATAATTCGAGTGGCAATAAAGAAAGTAGTCGATCATTTCTTTAATATTGGATCGAGGGTCTAACAGTAACAAGTCAATCTTTGTGCATTATCAGCCGCTCTCTCTCTCTCTCTCTCTCTCTCTCGTTCTATTGCATTAGCTTGTCTGTCTGGGGTGTGTGATCTCTGCCATACATCATCCTCTTTGGTTTCTGTCAGAGAGTGAGTTTCTCTTCTGGTCTCATCAGGTTGTGGAGTCTACCTCTGGTTAAACACTCGAACACTTTAAACAGGAAGGGAGCAGACAGGGGCATTCCTAAATGGCAGCCTAATCCCTATGTAGGGCACTCYTTTTGACCAGGGCCAATATGGATCTGGTCAAAAGTAGTGCCCTACGTAGGGATTAGGGTGCCATTTTGGGACACAGCYGGTGTTGCCGTTGTCGTTACCGTTGTTGACTCCAGCCCACAGGACGCTCTTTATTGCTACCTCTGCCTCTCCGTAGTATTACCAGGGGAATTTATGACAGAGTTTCACTGTATTCCTTAAAAGATAATTACATTCATCATCCATTTTCCCTTGCTTTCCTTCCTCCTTTTGTGTACCTGAGAGCCACACAATCGCGGCGGGAAAACATAAATATTTAGCCGGCACTACTGCTGGCAGGTGAGCTTAATGAAATTCTAGGAGTGTAATTTGATTTACGAGCCGCTAATGTGGCCTGATATTAGAGAGAAACAGCACTGATATGGCTGCCTGGTGCTGTATTTAAGGGCTATCAGACGTCGTGTCTTTAAGGCTTTTGGCTGAGTTATTGTCGCAGATATTCATATCCATAGTAATTCTTTGCGGCGACGCAATTTAGTACGGGCAATATATAAATACGGAGATAATAGTTCATTTGGGTGGGGATCCTCAGATTGCAGAGGCTTTAAATAGCAAAAAGTTTGGACCAGGAAGCATCTGGAGGCTTTTTAAGTGCTGCTGATGGAGGCCTCTGACCTCTTGTTGTCACACAAATCAGGAGTAGGGGGACTTTTCTGCCTTTTTGGTGGTTGGTTACCAGCCAAGGATGCCAGTGGGTTGCATTTTCGACACTTGATTTGTGATTCTGGGATGAAACGTTTTGATTTACGGTCTGGCATTCATTAAACCCATTACAGCCATAAATGTATTGAATCTTGAAAGCCCAACACCACCACACACACCACACACACAACGTACGTACTCATTTATCTTTCAAAATCTCGTATCAATCCTTTCTTTTTTCTTTGCTGGAACTGTAGTTGTATGGTCAGTGTGTGTGTGTGTGTGTGTGTGTGTGTGTTGTTGTGTGTGTGTGTTGTGTGTGTGTGTGTGTGTGTGTGTCGAGTGTGTGTGTGTGTGTGTGTGTGTCGTGTGTGTGTGTGGCCGACTGTTGAGCTATGGCTCATAATAAAAACAGGCAATAACAGGGACCTCACTGGGACCTGGCCTTTGCACCTTCCCCTAAGTTATGGGCTGAATAACCACGGAACAATATTAAGAATAACATTTCTGATTGTTTGTCAGGCAACGAGGCCTCCTTCACCTCGGCTTTCATCACGTCCACCATGTTACATTAAATTTGACAATTTGTTATTGCCCTGTAGCGGGATAAAACGGGAGCTTATCTGATGCTCTCATTATTATATCTTCATTATCTTTTCTTCCCCTTTTGGGATTGAAGGTAAATAAAATCCGCAATAGCATCTCTGTGGTGCTGGGGGTCTGTTTGTATTGCAGCCATAGTGTGTGGGTGTGTGGTGTGTGGTGTGTGTGGTGTGTGTGTGTGTGTGTGTGTGTGTGTTGTGTGTGTGTGGTGTGTGTGTGGCTGTGTGTGTGTTTGTCGTGGTGTGTTGTTTTGTAAGTACGCACCTAGCCCCTCTTCTCTCTTCAAAGAAAAAAGGGAAAAAGGGGGGGGCCCCCCCCCCCCCCTTGGTTGGGGGGACATCTACTCTGAACTCTGCTTGTAACTATTTTTGACTGCTCTTGTTTACTACTCGCAGAGCCCCCGCGGTTGTGTTTCTCTATTGACGACTCTGTACTCTGGCTTTTCACAAATCATTATTGTACTCAGACTCCAAGCCCCCCGCTATCAAGYKGCCTCACACCACAGAAACAGGAGATAGACTCCTGCTCCTATGAGCCAGCTCGTACAAAGCCAAGGGTCGCGCCAGGCTACTTACTTAAGACGTTGCAGTGGTCGACATGCAGAACACACACCTAGCCACAGTGTTGGGAGGTAGATGACTGTTCATTTGAATGGCAAACCAGCTCAGTCAGCAAACTGATTTGATTACCTTCAAAGCCCATTGACCATAAACTAGTAGAACCTTGGAAAGCTCGGGCAGGGCACGAGTGATGGTGTCTAGTCTTGCSATTGTTCAACCTGGGAACGAGCTTGTCGTCAGTTGACTTTGTGTACGCTAATGGAAAATAACGACGCCAGGGCTGTGTGYTCAGGAAAAAGTAACCCAAAGGAATGTAATATCTTCTATTTTTTATTTTATTTTTTTAAACACTCCCTTTAATTTAGTTTCAATTGACTCCCGCAGAAGAAATCTTCTAGACTCATGCATGCACGCACGCACACAAACACACAGACACACGCACACACGTTTTGACCCCAGTCGGCCGAGTTTAAAGTTATCCTCAGTCTTCGACTCGTAATGTCTGGGACAGCTCAAGGCCAAATGACTTAATCTTCATTCTGCTAATTTAGTCTGGATTTAAGTTGCCGGGCTGACGAAATACGGAGTGATTTAGGAGAGAGAGAGAGAGACTGAAAGCTAGAGAGAGAGAGAGAGAGACTGAAAGCTAGAGAGAGAGAGAGAGAGAGACACTGAAAGCTAGAGAGAAAGAGAGAGAGACTGTAAGCTAGAGAGAAAGAGAGAGAGACTGAAAGCCCCATTCCTCTCTCCTCTCCTTCCTCGTTTGTTCGTTCCCTCTCCTCGTTTTGTGTCTTCTTTCCTCCTCGTCGCTCTGTGGTGTCTCTTTCTCTTCTCCCTTTCTTCTCGTTATCTATCTCTCTCTCCTGTCTCTCTCCCTCCTCCTCTTAGTTTGTCTCCGTTCTCTCTCTCTCTCTCCTCTCGTTGTGCGTCTCTCTTCGTCTTCTCTCGTGTCTCGTCGTCTTTCTCTCTCGTTCTCTCTCTCTCTCTCGTTGTCTCTTTCTCTCATCTCTCTCTCTTTTTGCTCCTCTCTCATCCTTCATCTCCTCTCTCTCTCTCTCTTCGCTCGTCTCCTCTTCTCTTCTCTCTCTCCCCCTCGTCTCGTCATCTGCTCTCTCTCTCTCCTCTCTTCTCTCTCTCTTTCTCGCTCTCTCCTCCTTTGCTCTCTCTCTCCATCGGTCTCTTCTGCCTGTTCTCTGCTCCTTTCAGTTCTTCTTCTAGCGCTCTGTCTTTCAGTCTGCTTCTAATCTATCGCATTTCAGTCCGCTCTCTTTCTAGTTCAGTCTCTCAGTCCTCTTATCCTCTAGTGTTCACGATCTCTGACTCTCCGTCTTCTTTCAGTCTCCCTCTCTCTCTTTCAGTCTCTTCTCCCTGCTCCTCTCCTAAGCTTTCAAGTCTCCTCTCTCTCCCCTTCGCTCTCTTCCTAGCTTTCAGTTCTCTCTCTCTCCTCCACCTCTCTCTCTCTCTTCTTTCAGCTCCTCTCTTTCTACTACTTTCGCTCTCTCTTTCTCTCTAGCTTTCAGTCTGCTTGTCTCTGTCTTTTCCCCCTCTCTGACTTCCCAGACCTCTCTCTCTCTTTCTCTCTACTTTCCAGACCTCCTCTCTCTCGTTTCTCTCTAGTCTTCGTAGTCTCTCTCTCTTCTTCTAGCTTTCAGTCTCTCTCTTCTTTCTCTCAGTCTTCAGTCCTTCTTCTCTCCTGCTTTCGTCTCTCGTCTCTCTCTTTCTCTCTTGCTTTCAGTCTCTCGCTCTCTCTTTTCCTCTCTGCTTTCAGTCTCTTCCTTTCTTCTCTGATGCTGTCGTCTTCGTTTCTCTCTCTCTTCTCTCTAGCTGTTCATCTCTCTCTTCTCTCCTCTCAGCTTTCTCTCTGCTCATCTCTCTTCTCTCTCTAGCTTTCAGCCTCGCTCTTTCTCTCTAGTCTTTCAGCTCTCTCTCTTTCTCTTCTCAGCTCGTCAGGCTCTCTCTATTTCTCTCAGCTGTTCAGTCTCTCTCTCTCTCTCTGCTTTTCTCTCTCTTCTTCGTCTTCTTCTCTGCTTCATCTGTTCTCCTTGCTTCTCTCTAGCTTTCAGCTCCTTTTCTCTCTCTCTCAGACCTCTCTTCTTTTTTTCTCTCTGAGCTTTCAGCCTCCTCTTTCTCTCTAGCTTTAGCCTCCCAGCCACTTCAGTCTCTTAGTCCTCGCTCTTCTCTCTAGCTTTCACAGTCTCTTAGCCTATCCTCTCTTTCGTCTCTCTTCAGACCTCTCCTTCTCTCTGCTCCCCAGTGTCCTCTTCTCTCTTTCTCTCTGTCTTTCAGTGTCTCTCCTTTCTTCTCTCGTTCTTTTCAGTCTCTCTCCTCTCCTCTCTCTCTCTTCTTCATGTCTCTCTCTCTTTCTCTCTAGCTTTCAGTCTCTCTCTCTTATCCTCTAGCTTCAGTCTCTCTCTCTCTTTCTCTCTACTTTCAGTCTCTCTCTCTTTCTCTCTAGCTTTCAGTCTCTCTCCTTTCTCTCTTTGACAAACTTCTCCCTTTTTTACTTCAGATCTCTCGGTCTTTCTCTCTAGCTTTCATGTCTCTTCTCTTTCCTCTACTTACGTTCGTCTCTCCTCTGCTTTTCTCTTAACTTTCAGTCTCTTCTCTCTTTCTCCTCTCAGCTTACAGTTTCTCTCTCCCCTTTTCTCCTACTCTCCAGTCCTTTCTCTCTCACACATCTCCCATCTCTCTCTCGTCATTCTTCTCTTTCCTCTGCTCAGCCTTTCTCTCGTCTTTTCTCCTAGCTTCAGTGCTCTCTCTCTCTCTCTTCCCTTAACTTTAGTCTCCTCTCTTCTCTCTCTCAAGCTTCATGTGTCTCTTCTCCTCTCTCTCTCTCTATAAATCATCTCCGATTTCGTCAGCCCGCAACTAAACCCAGACTAAATTCAGCAGTATGAATTAAGTCATTTTGGCCTTGAAGCTTGTCCAGACATTACGAGGTCGAACGACTGAGGAAACTTAAACTCGCCCCCGACTGTGGTCAAAAACCCGTGTGGCGTGGTGTCTGTTTGTTTGTTTTTCCTTGTGTTGTCGTTGCGTGCGCATTGAGTCTAGAAGATTTCTTCTCGGGGAGTCAATTGAAACTAAATTAAGGGAGTGTTTAACAAATAAAAATAAAAAATAGAAGATAATCTACATTCCTATTGGTTACTTTTCCTGAACACAGCCCCTGGCGTCGTTATTTTCCATTAGCGTACAACAGAGTCAACTGACGACAGCTCGTTCCAGGTTGACAATCGCAATGGACTAGACACCATCACTCGTGCCCTGCCGAGCTTTCCAAGGTTCTATCAGTTTTATGGTCAATGGGCTTTGAAGGTAATCAAATCCAGTTTGCTGGGACTGAGTCTGGTTTTCCATTGCAATGATGAACTAGTCATCTACCTCTCAACACTGTGGCTAGTGTGTGTTCTGCATGTCGACCACTGCACCGTCTTAAGTAAGTAGCCTCGGCGCACCCTTGGCTTTTTGGTACGAGCTGGGCTCATTAGAGCAGCCCGAGTCTATCTCCTGTTGTCTGGTGTGTGAAGCCACTTGATAGCGGGGGCTTTGGAGTCTGAGTACAATAATGATTGTGAAAAAGCCAGTACAGAGTCGTCAATAGAGAAACCACAACCGCGCTCTCGCGAGTAGTTACAAGAGCAGTCAAAAATAGTACAAGCCAGAGTTCAGAGTAGATTCCCCAACCAAGGGGGGGGGGCCCCCTTTTTCCCTTTTTCTTGAGAGAGAAGAGGGGCTAGTGCGTACTTTACACACACAATACACACACCACAGCACACACATCACCACCACACACTACACAACACACACACACACACACACACAACACACACAACTACACACACACACACAACCAACCAAACAACACTACATGGCTGCGAATACAAACAAGACCGCCCAGCACCCCAGAGATGCTTATTGCGGATTTATCTTACCTCTAATCCCAAAAGGGAAGAAAAGATAATGAAAGATATCATATAATCAGAGGCATCAGAATAAGCTCCCGTTATCCCGCTACAGGGCAAATAACAAATTGTCAATTTAATAACATGGTGACGTGATGAAAGCCGAGTGAAGGAGCTCGTTGCCTGACAACAATAAGAAAGTGTTATCTTAATATTGTTCGTGGTATTACAGCCCATAACTTAGGGAAGGTGCAAGAAGCCAGTCCCAGTGAGTTCCCTGTTATTGGCCTGTTTTGTATTATGAGCCTACTCAGACGAGTCGGCAACACACACTACACACCACCACCACGATCACACACACACACACCACACACCCACACCACGACACACACACACACACAACACACCACACAACACACACACAACACACCACACACACACACAACACACACACACACATACACATCACCACACGTAACCATACACTACATTCCAGCAAAGAAACAAAGAAAGGATTGATACGAGATTTGAAAGATAAATGAGTACCGTACGTGTGGTGTGGTGTGTGTGTGGTGTTGGGGGCTTCAAGATTCCATAACTTATGTGGCTTAATGGTTAATGATGCCAGAGCCGTAAATCAAACACGTTTCAGTCCCCAGAATCACAAAATCAAACTGGTCGAAAAGCAACCCACTGGCATCCTGGCTGTAACTGCAACCACCAACACAAGCAGAAAATCCCCCTAACTCAGCGATTTTGTGACAACGAAGAGGTCTCAGAGGCCTACCATCAGGCAGCAACATTAAAAAGCCTTCCAGATAGCTCTGTGCCAACCTTTTTGCTTTTAAAGCCTCTGCAATTCGAGATCCCACCAAGAATACTATATCTCGTATTTAATATTGGCCGTACCTAAATTTGCGTCGCCGCGATAAGAATTACTATGATATGAATATTGCGACAATAACTTCAGCCAAAAACCCTTAAAGACAGAACCGATTGATAGCCCTTAAGTATCAGCACCCAGGCAGCCCATATCAGTGGCTGTTTCTCTCTAATATTCAGGCCCATTAGCGGCTCGTAAATTCAAAATTACACTCAGAATTTCATTAAGCCACCTGCAGCATATGCCGGGCTAAACTATTATGTTTTCCCCGCCGCGACTATGTGTGGCTCTCAGTACACAAAGGAGGAAGGAAAGCAGGAAAATGGATGACATGAATGTAATTATCTTTTAAGGAATCACAGTGATAACCTCTCGTCATAAATTCCCCCTGGTAATACTATCGGAGAAGGCAGAGGTCAGCAATAAGAAGAGCGTCCTGTGGGCTTGGAGTCAACAAAACTGGTAAAACGACAACGGCAACAACCAGCTGTGTCCTCAGAAATGGCAACCACCCTAATCCCTACGTAGGCCACATACTTACTTTGACCCAGAGTCCATATGGCCTGGTCAAAAAGGAGTCCCTATCATAGGATTTAGCGCCATTAGGGAAATCCTGGCCTGTCTGGTCTGCGTTCCCTTCCGCCTTCCTGTTTAAATGTTCGAC
>NC_036845.1:17650577-17656124 GCF_002910315.2 Salvelinus sp. IW2-2015
TTTGGTAGGTGGCATTGGGATTGTGTGTGTGTGTCGTTGGTGTGTGTGTGTGTTGGTGTGGTGCGTGCGTGCGTGCGTGCGTGCGTGCGTGCGTGCGTGTCAAAAACTTACTCCCACTAACCCTATTTTACTTATTCGGCACACTATGGATCACGTTGGCCCAACAACGGACCAGTCAGAGCTACCCTAAATAAAGTCAGATGCTGTGAAGTCCTGTAGAGACGCTCCAGAGTCCCTCCCTTCCTCACGTAGGAGGGTGACCAAAAACTCTCACCGTATTCTCACACTTCGAGGGGAGCAGAGGGACGAGAGAGAGAGGCCAACTCTCCCCTCCAGCCAAACTGACAACAAACAGACAACTTCAAATGAAACTGTGTTTATTTAGTGAAGGGGATGGGTGGGAAAGAGAGAGAGAGTCCATCTGATATCAACACTGTCAGGAGAGCATTTTCACATGCAAAATAGAATGTGTGTGGGAGCGAAAGATTACCTAAGGAGAGAAACATGACAGCACTCAGCTATGGTCAGAATGGATCTCATCTGGCACAGGCCTCTTTGTTCTCTCTCTCGTCTCTCTCTCTCTCGTTGTCTCGCTTCTCTCTCTCTCTCTCTCTCTCTCTCTCTCTCTCTCTCTCTCTCTCTCGACTCTCTCGGATTCTGTCTCTTCTCTCTCTTTCATAGCTTTCGCTCTGTCTTTCAGTTCTGCTTCTATCTATGCTTCCAGTCTTCTCTCATCTCTCTAGCTTTCAGTCTCTCAGTCCCTCTTTCTCTCTAGCTTTCACGTCTCTCACCTCTCTCTCTCTTTCAGTCTCTCTCTCTCCTCTCTAGGCTTTCAGTTCTCTCCTCTCTCCCCTCGTCTCTTCCTAGCTTTCAGTCTCTCTCTCCCCTCCTCCTAGCTCCCTCTCTCTCTCCCTTTCAGCCCTCTTTCTTCTTTGTCTCTCTCTTCTATCTAGCTTTCAGTCTTATCTCTGTCTTTTCACCCCTCGCTGACTTTCCAGAACTCTTCTCTCTTTCCTCTCTACTTTCCAGACTCTCTCTCTCGTTTCCTCTCTAGCTTCTAGTCTCTCTCTCTTCTTCTAGCTTTCAGTCTCTCCTCTCTTTCTCTCAGTCTTTCAGTCCTTCTTCTCTCCTGCTTTCAGTCTCTCGTCTCTCTCTTTCTCTCTTGCTTTCAGCTCTGCTCTCTCTTTTCTCTCGTGCTTGTCATGTCTCTGTCTTTCTCTCTGATGGCTGTCGTCGTCGTCTCTTCTCTTAGCTGTGCATCTCTCTCTTCTCTCTCTCGCTTTCTCTCTAGCTTTCTCCTCTTCTCTCTTCCTAGCTTTCAGCCTTCGCTTCTTTCTCTCTAGCTTTCAGCTCTCTCTCTTCTCTCTAGCTTTCAGTCTCTCTCTATTTCTCCGACTTTCAGATCTCTCTCTCTCTCTCTAGCTTTTCAGTCTCTCTGTGCTTCTTCTTCTCAGCTTCAGCTATCCTACTTCACTCGCCTGCTTCTCTCTAGCTTTCCAGCTTTCCCTCTCTCGACCTCTTCTTTTTTCTCTCTAGCTTTGCAGCCTCGCTCTTCTTCTAGCTTTAAGCCTCTCCAGCCCTTCATCTCTTTGAGTCTCGCTCTTCTCTAGCTTTCGTTCTCTTGAGCCCTCTCTTTCTCTCTCTTCAGAATCCCATCTTTCTTTCATTCTCTCTCTCACCCAGTTTCCCCTCTTCTCTCTTTCTCTCTAGCTTTCAGTGCTCTCTCTCTTTCTCTCTCTTTAGTCTTCTCTTCTCTAATCCAGTCTCTCTCTCTTTCTCTTCTAGCTTTCAGCTCTCTCTCTTGTCCTCTAGCTTCAGTCTCTCTCTTCTTTCTCTCTAGCTTATCAGTCTCTCTCCTCTTTCTCTCTTTTTCAGTCTCTCTCTCTTTCTCTCTTAACTTCCATGTCTCTCGCTCTTTCTCTCTAGCTTGCATGTACTCTTCTCTTTTTCTCTCTTTCAGATCCTCCTCTGCTCTTTCTCTCTAACTTCAGTCTCTTCTCTCTTTCCTCTAGCTCTACTCGTTCTCTCTCCTCTTTTCTCTCTAAGAGAGAGAGAGAGAGAGAGAGCGACAGAGAGAGAGAGAGAGAGAGAACAAGAGAGGCCTGCCAGATGATGATCCATTCTGACCATACTGAGTGCTGTCATGTTTCTCCCTCTAGGTAATCTTTCGCTCCCACACACATTCTATTTTGCATGTGAAAATGCTCTCCTGACAGTTGGATATCAGATGGACTCTCTCTCTCTTTCCCCACCCATCCCCCTTCACTAAATAAACAACAGTCTTCACTTTGAAGTTGTCTGTTTGTGTCAGTTTGGCTGGAGGGGAGAGTTGGCCTCTCTCTCTCTCCCTCTGCTCCCCTCTGAAGTGTGAGAATACGGTGAGAGTTTTCTGGTCACCCTAACGTGAGGGAAAGGGAGGGACCTCTGGAGCGGTCTCTACAGGACTTCACAGCATCTGACTTATTTAGGGTAGCTCTGACTGGTCCGTTTTGGGCCACGTGTCCTGTTGTGCCGAATAAGTAAAATAGGGTTAGTGGAAGTAAGTTTCTGACACGCACGCACGCACGCACGCACGCACGCACGCACGCACACACACACACACACACACACACACACACACACACACACAATCCCAATGACCACCTACCACATGGGGGCGGTAGTGCAGAGAGGCTTCACATTGGCTGGTCTCAGATGAGCTTCATTTGCCATCAGTGGCAGTGTATCCTGCGGGTCCACACAATGTACGTGTGAGACGTATGATAATGAATGACAGTATAGGAATAAAGACGGGAGTTTACAGGGAAGAGGCCCACCTGGCTATTTGAATAAATCTGCATGGGATGCCAATCATTTAGCTGCTTCAGGATCAGAGGAAAGAGAGAAACAGAGGGAGTGTGTTTGTGTGTTTGTGCGTGCATGCGTGCGTGTGCGTGTGTGGACAAGAATAGTAAAACCATTTTTTTTTATGGTTAGATTTAGGGTTAGGAGCTAGGGTTAGTTTTAAGGGTTTGGATTCCCGAGTGGCGCAGCGGTCTAAGGCACTGCAAGAGGCGTCACTATAGTACCTTGTTCAAATCCAGGCTGTATCACATCCGGCCGTGATTGGGATTCCCATAGGCCAGCGCACAATTGGCCCAGCATCGTCTGGGTTTTGTAAATAAGAATTTGTTCTTAACTGACTTGCCTAGTTAAATAARTTCGGGTTAGGGTTAAGATTAGGTTGTCGGGTAAAGGTTAGTGTTAGGGGTTAGAGAAAATTGTATTTTGAATGGGACTGACTTGTGTGTCCCTACAAGGTTAGTTGTACAATACTGTGTGTGTCAATACCAACACAATTGCACTCCTTGTCATCATGTGTAATTGGAGCGCCTGTTAATTTGCTTCATGTGGAAACCTGATGAGCAGCAACCACAACAAAAATAAATACAACTCTAATTATATCTAACAAATAGGAGAAAGGTCTCCTGTTTCTTACCTCTCTCTCGTCCTCTTTTCTCTCTCTCTCTCCCTCTCTCCCTCTCTCTCTCTACCTCCCTCTGTCTCTGGCCTGCTTTGCATTGCTCCTGACTGTTTCGAGGTGGTAGGCTGCATGCATATGTATAGGGGCTAGACTGTGGATCGTGACGGGATCTGACACGCGGAGACAAGATCAAAGAGCTCCATCTGATCTGGTGAAAACAGACGCAATACCTCCTGTCTTCCATACAAAACCCCCACTGATCAGTCTACTGCAAGCACCATTCCTCCTCAGCCTCAGACACGCACGCACGCACGCACGCACGCACGCACGCACGCACGCACACACACCACCACACACACCACCACACACACACACACACGCACACACACACACACACACACACACAACACACAGAGAGAGAGAAAGAGGCCCATGTTAAGGCCTGGGGCCGACGATAAACAATGGGCCCGTTGAGCTCATAAAACAGAGTTTGGATAATGTTACACATAAAAGATCTACCATTTCTTCACTCATCTTATTTACCTCTCCCACGGCGGGGGACTGGCTGTTCCGAAATACTAGAGAGAGAGAGAGAGAAGGAGAAACAGACACAGGAACATATCTATCGCCAGGATAAAGTCTTTGGCAAATCACACGTAGCTGAGCAGAATGAATGGGAGGATTTTGAATAATGACTGCGAGATTAGGCCAAGGTGATATAGACACCATTTTAGAATGTGTGTCTGAGTGCTTATGGTAGAAGTCTGAAGCTGCCGCTTCGTAAGACTGGAACGATAGTGGAGACGTGGCAGACCCGTCTGTGTGCGAGGTAGATCATCCTCCTTTGAATGTGGGATTATATATAAGGCAAGCACACTGTGTGTGTGTCTCTCTCTCTCTCTTCTCTCTCTCTCTCTTCTCTTCTCTCTCTCTCTCTCTCTCTCTCATCTCGTCTCTCTGTCTCTCTCGTGTCTCTCTGTCGTGTCTCTCTTCTCGCTCTCTCTCTCTCTTCTCTCTACTCTGTGCTCCTCCACTTCTCTCTCTCTCTGCTTACTCCCACTTCTTCCTGTCCCCACTCTCTTCCCTCTCCTCTGATCCGTGACTCTCTCCTCACATTCCCCGTTCTCTCCCACTTTCTCTCTTTCATACACTCCCCCCCCCTCCCCCCCTCTCTCCATAAGGGAAAGTAGAGTTTTGAATTATTGAATTGGCACGCTCCACGTCTGCATAGATCTATTTTAGGGTGAGTGTCAACGTGGCGTGCTATGAAACAGATACCAGAGGCATTAAACAACACAATCAGACCTCCTCCCTAAAATAACACRCTCTCACGAGTCTCGGCACAAGACAAACGCTCCCGAAGAATCTGACTTCACTTGTTTATGGCGCACACATTTGTCATTCTCCGACTCTGCAAAATTATAGTGCCGCCCTGAAGATGAATTTGACCGCGGGTTTTTTTTTTTTTTTTTACTAATGCGCGTTGCTTGTAGCTTAATAAAACAGCTATGAATCTGGGACTGAGCGCCCTCACTCTAACCTGGAAGTATCTAGGCCTATGTCATGCACCGCTGGCCTCTGTGGAGAAGAGCTCTTTCCCCATCAACTGTGCTTCGTGTCATCGCACAAAGACTGGCACACAGGGTGGAGGAAGAGAAAGACACATGGTTAGTGAGAAAGGGAAACAGGGTTTGAAGAGATGGGCATGAAGAAAGATGAGGAATAACATTTTTTTCTATCTTTATTTAACTAGGCAAGTTAGTTAATTAAGAACAAATTCTTATTTTCAATGACGGCCTAGGAACAGTGGGTTAACTGCCTTGTTCAGGGGCAGAACGACAGATTTGTACCTTGTCAGCTCAGGGATTCAAACTTGCAACCTTTTGGTTACTAGCCCAACGCTCTAACCACTAGGCTACCCTGCCGCCCCAGGCAGGCAGGGGGTAAAGTGTGCTTCAGCTTTTCATTTAGCCTACAGTATTCCTGTTGGCCCTGACTAAGTGGTGGGAGACCCCTGTACAGGGCAACTATATTCTCCCCACTGGCCTGTTGTGTGTGTGTGTGTGTGTGTGTGTGTGTGTGTG
>NC_036845.1:17657419-17660128 GCF_002910315.2 Salvelinus sp. IW2-2015
TGTGTGTGTTGTGTGTGGGTGGTTTGGACTGTAAACAGAATTTCTTCTCCAGTCTCTGGGCCCTGGCGCAAAGCAGAGAAATAATGGTGGAGGTGGCAGGCCTGGAACGAAAAATCAAGATGCTGTATAACAGACACTTGAACCCAGGAGCCCAGCAATCTGTGGTGTGGTGTTCTCCTCATCCTCCTTCCCTACCGTGCAGAGGCTTGGTCCTACCTTTAACGCTCAGCTTTGGATAAATAACTCTCTTCTTTTCTCGCTCCTCCCTCCCTCCCTCTCCTCCTCCTCCTCCCTCCTCCCTCCTCGCAGGAAGTTTGAGTGTTATTGGTGCGACGCCGGGGTTATGCTGGCCGTCGTTCAGTGAGGAAGTGGGCTCTGAACAAATACCTACTGCTAACACCACATGACCTGCTACGGGGGATACATAGCCTCTGCGCTGCTAATGTGCCTGGCCTGGCCTGCACTACGCCTTCCTCACCCTGTCTGCCATGAAAGACCGACTACAGGACCACAGCATGGGTGCCGCAACACCCCGTCCACCTACACGTGTGTTCCTACTGCGCTGCAGCCACACACATGATTCACCTCATGTTCACCGAGACAAATCCAACATGAAACCCGCTTAGACAAACCCACACAGCACCCTGTATACACACCTGCGTGTGACGCGACCCAATCCCGTCAATCACCATACGACGTGTGCACATTATTGTCTATAGTGTACACACCGTCATGTCACCTAACACACAAACCGATACCTGTCATTATACTACATTCCATAAGCAACCGTTGAGAACACATCCAGCTCAGGATACCTACCTACAGTACATACATATACCGAGAGGAAGAATCAGATAATGACAAAGTGCCTGTTTTGGTGTGGCCAGATCTGTTTTGGCCCTTAGGTGTCAGTCCGTCAGTCAACCTGCTCTCGACTCCCTTTTAAGTCCAATACAAAATAGCTAGTCAGGACGGCAGGCAGGGGGGCGGGTCTCCGGTGTGACAGGCTGAGTGAGCGCTACGCATGAGAGACAGTCCATCCGTCATGCGGGCCCTCTCGCAGTGGAAGCGCCGCCGACATAATTAGAACCTTTTTATTTCATTTGTTTCCCCGACGAACCGTCGTTCGCGCGTCAGCCGGGGCCGATCCGTCCACTAGTGCCGCTCCCAGACGACCCTAGGGTGTCACTTGTGCGCACAGGGAGGGGTAGGTGGAAGAGGGAGGGGGAGGGAGAGAAAAGAAGATGGAACAGGCAGGCAGGGAGAGAGAATGACTGAGAGAGATGAGAGAGGAGACGTAAGGAGTGATGAGAGAGAGAACGTGAGGACAGAAGAGAGAGAGACAATCGAGCACAGAGGAAAGGAACCGGCGTGCGACCAGCCAGAGAGTAGAGAGAGAGACTACAGTAGAGGGAGACGAACAGAGAGAGAGAGCAGAGGGGACGACTGAGAGAGAGAGAGACGACAGAGAGAAGAGAGAGACTACAGAGAGAGAGACGACAGAGAGAGAGAGAGAGGGACGACTGCGAGAGAGAGACGTACAGAGAGACGACAGAAAATGGGTAGAGCACATCAATACAGCGGGCGGATTCTGTGTCAAAAATTAAGCGGTGAAATTAATTGCCCTCCCAACCGCAACCCTGCTAAAACATAACTAATGAGGGAGGCAATTATAGCTGCATGCAGACTCCTACGGGGTTATTTAAAACACAGATAWTGGCGTCGGGCACCCAGACACACATATATCAAATCAAATCAAATGTTATTTATCAAATGCTTCGTAAACAACAGGTGTMGCTTAAAAATGAAATACGTACGGGCCCTTCCCAGCAGTGTAGAGCTAGAGAAAATAGAGAAACGAGGAACAACACATAATAGTAAAAGTCATAATAAATACACCATGAGTAACGATAACTTGGCTATATACACGGGGTMTCAGTATCGAGTCGATGTGCWGGGGTACGAGGTAATATGTACACTACATGTAACTAGGAATAAAGTGACTAGGCAACAGGATAGATAATAAACAGTAGCAGTGTATGTGATTCAAACAAAACACACACACGTGCAAATAGAGATGGTATATTTAGACTTTTTAATAAGTATTTTTAATAAGTCTAAATATATTTTTTTAACAAGTCTTGCAATAAGTGGATTTGTTTTGTTAAGGGTAGAGGGAGTACCAGGAGAATAAGAACAAAGAATAGTTTTGGAGTGATAAAATGACGCAAAGTTCTATAAGCCCACACGAGAGACGAGCTTTAACTGGCCTGTGTGTGTGTGTCTGTGTGTGTGTGTGTGTGTGCGTGTGTGTAATCTGGGGTGCGTTTTGTGTGTGACTGTGCGTTTGTCTGATCTGTGTTATGTTCCGTGTGCGTCTCCGTGAGCGAGTTGTGATTGTGTGTGTGTGTAGGGGCCCTGTGCTCAGTATCTTTAACCTGCTGGATCCCCTGGTGTTGACAAGGACCCGCCACTGCCCTGTCCCCCACCAACCCCGTCCTCCCCTCGGCCCTCAGAGGGCTCACCGCCATCGAACGGCAGATGAAAAGCACACGTAATTTATCGCCAGCGTTTCCTCCTCAAGAATAATTGTGGCGACCGCGACTGGGCGCGGGAATCGATGGCTATGGATTTTTCCGTGGTGGGGTCTTGTAGCATGGGGCATAATGAGAGATGGAAGGGCGACGGGTGGAATCGGGGGGTGATGGG
>NC_036845.1:17661766-17697387 GCF_002910315.2 Salvelinus sp. IW2-2015
CCCCCAACTTCCCCTATTCGCCATGAAGCGTGTTCACATGCCCGACAAGAGCAAAGCAGAGAAGAAGAGGCGACATTTTAAAAGCCAGAGATTATCAACTTCCAGAATGACAAATTGGATCTCTCTTTAAGACCTATTTATATAGCGGGTTTTCTCTTCGTTAAGTGGCACGCTTTGTAGGAACACTCCTCACAGTCGAGTCGCGCTTTAAAATGGGTTAATCGAAGTCACGCTCTCTCTGTGATTCAATAACAAGCTGTTATCCGAAGTGAGAAACACTACTTCCCCTCTGCCATGAAGTTGCCACCTCGATTGGCATTTATCAATGCCACGTGAAAGTTTCAACTTTGCGTTGAGATGAGCAGTTGCGTGACAGCTAGTGTGCGTTGTTGGTGATGTGTGTGTGCTTGCGTGTGGGGTGTGTGTTGCGTGCGTGTGTGTTGCTTGCTCTTGTGTGCATGTTCGCTGCATGCTCAGTGTCCGAGTGTGTCTGTTCTGCGTGTGCATGCATATACCTGTATGTGTTGTGTGTGGTTGGGTGTGGGTGTGTGTTTGTGTGGTGTGTGTGTGTGTGTGTGTGTGTGTGTGTGTGTGTGTGTTGTGTGTGTGTGTGTTGTCGTGCAGATACTGTGTGGTGTGTGTTGTGTGTGTGTTGTGTGTGTGCTACTTGGATACCCACATGAAAATGTAGATTTTGTGGACATTACTGTAGTGTCTACTAGCAGTGTTTTTTGTGAATTATACTGCATAATTTACTATGTATTCTGTCAGTATTACTGCAACATATATAGATAAGTACTACACATGATTGAGGGCAAACTACAGTGTGTAGTGATGAGTATCTACAGTACTATAGTTTACTACAGAACTCATTAGTAAATACTGTGGTATTCTATAGTAAACTGTAGTATTTTATTTCATGTGGGGCAGCTACAGCATGTGCCTTATGTCCTGGAGCCAGACAGGCCAGAGGTCTTGCCGACTAATCAGAGCCTGTTCCCTGCTGAGGGGAGCTGGTTGTAATTAGCAACGGGCAGGCAACAGGGTACCACTGAGAACACAGCACCATACTAAGCCTCTGTTCATATGTTCGCTGTATTCAACACCTGTAGGTCCTATGTCCTTAGATCACAATATACTTTACCTAAGCTAAAAAAATGAGATGTTTTTACTCACATACCCACCGGATAGGTGCAGCCTATTAGTATACGGCGATGTTTTATCACATACACCGGATAGGTGCAGCCATAGTAGTACGGCGCCCCTGGACAAATTAGGGTTAAAGCCGTGCTCATGGACACATCGACAGATTTTTCACCTTGACGCGCGGGTATTTGAACGAGCAAACTTTTGTTACTGGCCCAACCTCTAACGCGTAGGCTACCTGTCGCCTAACATACGGAATTGTTTTAAGATGGCTATAAAATGTATAATTTAGCCATTTAATTAAAAATTTTAGGAATCCCTAGTAGGTTATAAAAAAAAAAGAAGATTATTTGATAAGATGTTTGGAATTTGGAATTTACGCTAAAAGCCCATAGAACGCATTGAATAACACATGATTAGTACATGGCAAAACAGACGTCCAAAAATGTATCATAAGGAATAAGGTTTTTGAAGTGTCTGTCCTATATCGTGAGAGATATTAAGAAAACTCTACTTTTGTTAGACCCATGTTTGTCACATTAATCGTGCAACATTTACCCCCTATGCGCTTTTTGGCATTTTTACAGCCCGATACTGGGTTACCTTCAGATGACTCCCCTGAAGCTTGTGTGCGTCGTAGAGCAGAACAACCAACACGCTCAAAAAGGAAAGTCTCCTCTTTCGATATTCGTGGCATATTAGTTCTAACGGTTCGGTCTGGACTGTCGGTTTTGTGAGAAGACCTCTKTGAAWTGAGGACGTCCGTGACAGGGGGTTCAGACAACTGCCGTTAAAAGCTTGTTGATGTCGTCGAGTCAAACAACCAACACTGTTATAAACATCTGTTATACTGGGTATAGACCATCACCCGGGTCCTGTTCAGTAGAGAGGAAATATAAAAGGGGAGGTACATTCTGAACTGGACGACATGTTTTGTTGTCCGTTGCCAAACGTGTTGTCGTCCGTTGCGAAACGTTTTGCATGTCTTGCAAATAAATACTCATACTGATGATCCAGTGTCCTCAGAGTCATGTTTGTGTTGCAATCAGCCTGCCGACACCCCTCTCCACCTCCTCCTGCTGTGTCTGTGCTGAGAGAGAGAGAGAGAGAGAGCGTGAACCATCAGGCTGTTAATGATAGAGCCAGATGCAGGGGAAGAGGGAGAGAGAGGAAGCACACTTGCGTAGTAAAAAACCCGCTGGAGTGATCAGCTCAGCCCCATCTGGAAGGCATCGGCCAGAAATGAAGTTGTACAAAACCATCCCATTGATAATAAAGCTAATTTTTATGGCTCTGACAAGTATGTAATTATGTTCAGCGGTGCTTTTCAGATTTTATCACAGTCAATAAACCACACTGGCAATTTCCGTCCCATTTGACATATTTACACGGATACATTTGATTGGAGGAATTAGTTAACTGTGAGAGCCTTGATGGATATACACTAGTGATCTGTGACTTTTCCTCTGCTTTCATCTGTTAATGAACACCTCTCTCGCTCTCTCTCTCCCTCTCTCTCTCCCCTCTCTGCTCCCCCTTTCTCCTCTCTGTTGATCTGTTTGTCCCTACTCCTTCTTCCTCTGTTGACTCTGTAATGTTCTCTGCCCCCTCATTCCCGCCCCTACAGGAGAGAAGTCCTTCCTGTGTGATCTCTGTGGTTTTGTGCGTGTGCACGCGACATCTGCCCTCACCAAAACATCGCCCCAAACACACAGTGAGCCGCACGATCCTAGAGCTGCACACATCCTGCGTCTGACACACAGGACACACACATCACCCCACTCACTCACCCACTCACTCACTCATCCACTCACTACCACTCACTCACCACTCACTCACTCACTCACTCACTCACTCACTCACTCACTCAACTCACCACACACAACACCACACATCTCATCCACATCACTACCACCACTATCACCCACTACACACCGACACTACCATCAACACTACACACCATCATCACACATTCACACCATTCCACTCCTCCCTACATTGTGCACATTGACGAAACGATCATCATTGCTTGCTTAGACGATATTATTATTCATATAGGTTCATCTAATGCTTGGGACTCAAACACAATCATGTCACTTATTCAAGTTTCTGGACACACACACACACACACACTACACCAGCGAACACAATCACACAGACATCTATCACGTTATGGAAACAGTACATCACCAACACACAATCAGCACTATCCCTCCAGTCTCGACATGCCTATTAATGCAATAAACGGTCGTCAGAGTAGACATGATGTAGCCTAGTATGGTAATGGATCTGAAATTTAATACTGCGAAAGTATTACTCTTTATCTGTATAATATTACCCTAGCAGGTATATCTGGAATATCCATTGTAATTTCTGAATGTTCTAGTTAGCAATCACCTGTCATCTATAAACGCAGTTAATCAGTGAATAGATAAACTAGTCTGTTTATCATACCATGGGGTGTCAAGATTAAGGCCGTCAATTAAACAAGTGCTTTTTTTGGATATTGGAAAGTGAAACAAATTACCTGTTTAACCATCGGTCTGCATGCGACCCAAGGATCAAGCATCACCTGATATTATATATTCATTTTTTAGAGTATAATATCCAGTTGATTTTACTTTTACTGTGTATGACTTGCGTGTTCGCATTATTTTCCCCTCACCACGCAAAATTTATGCATTTGTTTTTACGTTCTCTTTAATAGTCCACATTTTTTTACTTTTGTTTGTCTTCTGTACTTTGTTTTCCTTCCGGTTGTGTTCATTATGATGTATCAATTCTATAATTATCTCACTCCTCGACAATCTATTGGTCGGAATCATCATCTGTCCAGACTACAGGTTGTCATCAGTGGTGGTGAGTTCTCCCTTTTTTATCAATCTAACCTGGTGTTTATCGAGACATTAGACTGTGTACACTAATGTTGTCCAAAATATCATCTACTAGCTGGTACTCAGAACCTGGTTTTGTCGCGTCTGTCCCAACATCACCTGTGAACCTTGCAGTAGTTCAGTTCGACGACCCAAGTGCTGTATTTGCATGTGCAGTAAAATAATTCGTCAATAAATACTAATCTTAAATAAATTAAAAAATGGTTATCGCTATGTTATGTTTAGTAAATTGTAGTTCAATATTAAATGAACAAGGCGATACAAACATTAAATTCAGCGCTACCGTTCTATGTTCCATTTGATAGCACATCTATTAATATATCTAAATTTAACTTCCCATATTCTAATGAATGATATTGTTTAGATTAGATCTATTATCTGGTTTAAGTCCAAATATATCTAGACTATATAAGGTAACCACGCTACCCTAGTATTATTACCTCCTATAACTGCTGCTAATTATGCCTCTATGACAATACTGATGGAAGAATCTAACTCTAATCAGATATTCAATTATTTTATATATATAGTCATTATGATTATATTATAATTCTCTATATTATTAACTTAACTGGTTCATTATATGTCTCTACCCTCATACACTTTGCTACCTGGTCTTATCTAGTCGCTGTTTAATTTACAGACTCAGGGGTTTTATTCTTTTCCCCAGTTTAAAAATGCTAACAATTTTTTCTTTTTCTAACGAGTGCACCAGTGACCCCATCTATACAATTCGCTGCTCTAGGTGGCCTTGATTTTTGTAGCATGCCCTGGCCCACAGAACGTAGAACTATGATTTGTTAAAGTAGTTCACAATAATACCTTGAATACCCGCGTATACCCCAGCAGTGCACGCAATATTCTCTGTTATAGTATTGAATGATTCTAACCACTTTCCTACTAGCACTGACTTGCTAATAACTATGTTGTTCAGGGGCTACGATTGTGATATTTTGTGGTCTCATCCAGCTATGTTAAGAATGAATGGACTAATGTACGTAAATGATTCATATGTCAAATGTAAATGTCTGTGTCCGAAGGAGCTTCCGCTTTAGACGGACAGTGATTCTGTATGCCTCTCTTTCCGTCTGTCCGTTCTTCTATCCACCCGTCCTCATAATCCCTGTCTGTCTCTCTCCGTCCCCCAGGAGAACGGCCCTTCAAGTGTCAGCTGTGCCTTCGCCTCCACCACCCAGTCCCACTTTGACCCGCCACAAGCGGGTGCACACAGGGGAGAAGCCCTACCGATGCCCTGTGCTGCGACTACAGGTACCGGCTCATTGGGCTGCCCCCACGCATGGTAAGACAGAGGCAGGGGGTTGATGGGCAGGAGGACAGGGGTTTAATCACACAAGAGCACGCCCACATACACACCCACACACCACACAGGTCGGATCTCCCACAGGCTTCATCATCTCATCTTCATCACTCTGCAATCATCAGCAGCTACAGCAGCCAGCCACGGGCAGTTCTCTGTCATTAAAACGCCATCACAGACACATCATATTACACAGGAAATTGTCGGTGAAATTGGAAAAACTTTTGGCCACGTTGCACTTCTCCATCTCCCTTCCTCTTCCTCTTCTTCGTCCTCTTCCTCCCCCTCTCAGGTGTGGTGAAGTGAAAGGAATGCTCCTGGCATTGGTTTTAGAGACACCAAAATGACATGGACAGGCTGTTTGCTGCGGTTTGCCTCTAATAGGATCTGTAAAAGCTGTTGTTGTGGTTTGCTCTATATAAGGATCTGTAAGGCTGTTTGTTGTGGTTTGTCTCTATAAGGATCTGATTATTGGGCTGTTTGTTGCTGGTTTGCTCCATAAGGCTCTATAAGGATCTGTACGCTGTTTGTTGTGGTTTGCTCTTATAAGGGATCTGTAAGCTGCTTGTTCGTTTGCTCTATAAGGATCTGCTAATGGGCTGTTTGTTTTGGTTTGCCTCATAGAGCATCTGTAAGGCTGTTTGTTCGTTTCGCTCTATAAGGATCTGTACGGCTGTTTGCTGTGGCTTTGCTCTATAAGGATCTGTAAGGCTGTTTGTTAGCGGTTTGCTCTATATAGTATTCTGTAAGGCTGTTTTGCTGGCGTTTCGCTGCTCTAGTTAAGGATCTGTACGGCTGTTTGCTGCGGTTTGCTATAAGGATCTGTAAGCTGGTTTGTTGCGGTTTGCTCATAAGGATCTTAAGGCTGTTCATTGCGGTTTGCTCTCATAAGGATACTGTAAGGCTGTTTGCTGTGGTTTGCTCTATAGGATCTGTAAGGCTGTTTGTTGCGGTTTGCTCTATAAGGATCGTGAAGGCTGTTTGTGCTGTGTTTGCTCTATAAGGATCTGTAAGGCTGTTTGTTGTTTCCGGTTTGCTCTTATAAGATCTGTAAGGCGTTTGTGTGCTGTTTAAGCTCTATTTAAAGGATCTGTAAGGCTGTTTGTTGTGGTTTGCTCTATAAGGATCGTTAAGGCTGGTTTTTGTTGTTACTGGTTGTGCTCTATAAGGATCTGTAAGGCTTTTGTTGCTGGTTTGCTTCGTTTGTTGTGTGTTTTTTGTTTCCGGTGTATGTTTGTTGTGGTGTTGGTTGCTTAAATCGTATTTTGTAGTGTCATGTCTGTTTGTTGCTTTTGCTATTTTTGTTCTTCATTGTGTGCTTTTTTTTGTGTCATCTTTTATAAGATCTGTAAGGCTGTTTGCTGCGGTTTGCTCTATAAGGATCTGTAAGGCTGTTTTGTGCGTTTGCTCTATAAGGAATCTGTAAGGCTGTTTGTTGTGTTTGCTCTATTATCATATCTGTAAGGCTGTTTTTGGTTTCTCTAAAGGATCTGTAAGGCTGTTTGTTGCGTTTGCTCTATAAGGATCTGTAAGCGTTTGTTGCGGTTTGCTCCATAAGGATCTGTAAGGCTGTTCATGCGGTTTGCTCTATAAGGATCTGTAAGGCTGTTTGCTGGTTTGCTCTATAAGGATCTGTAAGCTGTTGCTGGTTGCTCTATAAGGATCTGTAGCTGTTTGAATTGGAATGACTCTTCAGATACTCGTCTGCAAAACAGAAGAAAAACTCTGATAAAACTGAGATGTTCCAATTCTAGGTTGGAACCCAAAAGCTCAATATTCCTAAACGTTAATGGACCACAATACCAATTGCCATTCTTTGTTTTTACCATAGCTTAGAAAACACTTTGGCTACAAGTTTTCTCTACCATGGTGAAGCTTGTCTTCTGCAGGAAGGCAATGGTTTAGCATGTGAGGTGTTGTATCATAAATTTCATTTATTTATACGTATTTTGCACTCAATTCACATTCTATTTATCAAGGAAGAGCATATTTGACGTTTCAAAGCACTGTGGGAGGCAACAGAGGGAACCGGACCAACTGTTCTTTCTAGCTGATACCAAATGATTGTTACAGATTGTGGCAAATTAAACAGCAAATTAGAAGACCAATTAACATTTTTGGTTTGCCCCGGGTACGGATGGCAGAGGGAGGGGCTGGAGAGGGTAGCAGCTCGCAACCCCTGTTGGGTTCCTAATGTGTGTAGGAGGAATTGAACACGGGCACCAGGCAGTCATGAGGGCCCTAACTCTGTGCTCCGCTCTTCCACCCTGAATACATTTGTAAACCTCCAATGGCTCAATTGCTCAATGACTTTAGACAAATAAAGTCAAGGCACTGTCAACATTTGACCGTTATATCTCATGATATATAGAATTTGATATACCATTATAAYGCTTACTTGTTTTGTTACTTCAAATTATATTATATTTATCATTATATTTTAATACATTTACTATAGTGAACAAAAATATAAACGCAACATGCAACAATTTCAATTTTTTTACTGAGTGACAGTTCATATAAGGAAATCAGTCATTTGAAATAAATTCATTAGGTCCTAATCTATGGATTTTACATGACTAGGCAGGGGCGCAGCGATGGGGGGGGCATAGGCCCACCCACTTGGGAGCCAGGCCCCCCAACTGGGGAAGCCAGGCCCAGCCAATCAGAATGAGTTTTTCCCAAAAAAGGCCTTTATTACAGACATAAATACTCCTCAGTTTCATCAGCTGTCCGGGTAGCTTGTCTCAGATAATACTGCAGGTGAAGAAGCCGGATGTGTAGATCGTGGGCTGGCGTGGTTACACGTGGTTACACGTGGTTTGCGGTTGTGAGGCCGGTTGGACGTACTGCCAATTTCTCTAAAACGAAGTAGAGAAATTAACATTCAATTATCTGGCAACAGCTCTGGTGGACATTCCTGCAGGCAGCATGCCAACTGCACACTCCCTTAAAACWTGAGACATCTGTGGCACTGTGTTGTGTGAGAAAACTGCACAGAGGGGCCTTTTRTTGTCCCCAGCACAAGATGCACCTGTGTAATAATCATGCTGGTCAATCAGCTTCTTGATATGACACACCTGTCAGGGGAAAGGAGAAATGCTCCCTAACAGGGATGTAAAGAAATTTGTGCACAACATTTGAGAGAAATAAGCTTTTTGTGTGTATGGAACATTTCATGGATCTTTTATTTCAGCTCATGAAACATGGGACCACCACTTTACACGTTGTGTTTATATTTTGGTTCAGTGTATATTGTGTTTCTCATATTGGTATAAAATAGTATATGTGTCACTGACATCTATGAAATCCTCAATGCAACTTCTTTACTTTATCCTCAAATGAATGTACAATATAAATTTGAATTATTAATGACAGTTCAAACAATTATGGTTGGAAGATGCAGGTAATTACTGTCAGATATTATTAATAGTCATATTTCAAAGGGAAAACTGGMATATACGTTCTCAAAGGCTATTTTACAATGATATACCTGTTTTTGCAGTCCATACCTCATTATGACTATTGTTCTCAATGAAGAGACACTCATTACAGCTACTAAGGCATCATGGCTGCCATAATTGATATCCTCCCTTTAATACATTTCTAWCAGCATCTTCTGTAATGCACATTCTCAATCTGCCTGCCTGCGAAAATAGCTACTTTGAGCTAATTCGAGGTAGCGCTAACTTTGAGGACCGCCRCRCGGCTGGCGGTGGATGTCGCGGGGCCGGTGACCCTGTGAAGTGTCGGGAGAGGCGGAGAGCAAGGTGTCTCTTTGCCGTCGCAGATACCGAGCTCCATCCTTAAAACACAAAGACGCACATTTAAATCCACCGCTAACAAACAGCCTCAATTACTAGCCTCATTACCAATGCAGTCGTCGAACGAGGAAAATATGGAAATGTATTAGAAAGAAAATAAAAAAAGACGGAGCRAATCGCGACGATATCTAGACAGTGGGGTTGATTCCCATGTCGAGTCGCTGCTCACCGACGTGGAGAATGTTGAAACGCGGCTGTCGGACTAATTAATATTGGCTATCGTAGGAGGACTGTGTGGGCCTTTCTCTTAGCCTGACACCTGCTGACTCCTAAACGCACATTATGCTGTTTTAATATGACAATTACGCCATTACCATATCTGAGAGATAGAAGCGCTCCCGCGGGATCCCACCCTCACACTGTGCTTTAGAAYCCTTTCATATCGGACTCTGAATGGATCTATTTATTCCACTGGCCTGGAATAAGAAATCAGTTAATTTGTCTTGAATATAAATTATTTACRTTTTTTTATTTTTTATGATTTATGATTATTCTTATTATTTTCCTGACCGTGACAGAAGACTTCTCTATCTGAAAGAAAGTTTTGAAATAACTTTTAAGTGGTCGAGGGAAAATTCTAAATTGAATTTGTCGGATAGTTACTTGTTGGATAGTATTTATTGCTACTGTTTGTGTGCTTTACTCATTTTCKGCCGGCTATACACCATGATTTGTTAAGTTATTGAAAATGTTATTTACTTTATTTGTGATATTGATATGATTAGGCTTAGGCCTTCTTATTATGAGCAAATACCAGTTGCGGAGTCTTGGTCTGTAAAAATGAGGAGGCCCATCTTGTATGGGTTTTAGCATTAGGGGAGGGAAGTTACATCCTTGTGTGCAATCCTTATCCACTTACCCAGGGTCTTAATGGAGCTRTTACTGTACCAAGTACAGATAGACATGTCTACAGCTAAAGACATGGTAAAAAGAACTGTCCCATTCCTGGACCTCTAAGGAGAACACCTCACATTTTACCCTACCCAACGTAAATAGCTTCACGGAGGGCCATTTTCACCATTCACCAGCAGGTGTTTTGATGTATTTATGTGTAAAACACAGAAAGGGGCGGGTCCTCTGCATAGTTTTGAGGACATATTAAGTCCTGTAAAGGAAATGGAGCCGGGGCAGGACTACTAAGGCCCTTGATGGAGAGAGGTGTCTCGGGGGGGGGGGGAAGTGGAAAACAAATTTCTATCGTTGCCTGGCGTGAGCTATGGTACCGTGAAGCTTTATTGTCCCAGCCGAGGTGATAAGGGAGAGTAATTGCATATTATACTGTCCGAGAATGTCAGCCCGAGACCAAGCACGAGTGCCTCATCCATCACGCATGATGCTGTGYGTGCGCGTGCGTATGAAAGTGCCGCAGCTCCTGCACGTGCTTGCATGATGTGGTGGGCGTTGTATCTATTGGTGGGGGTTATGTATGTCGGTGTGTGTGTGTGTGTGTGAGTGCTGTATGTGAGCATGTATTTGAACATGTGTCTGTGTGTGTGTGTGTCCTCAGCCCCAGTCCAGGCCTGTGTACATAGTGTCCTAGGGCAGGTTTAGATAGGGCCTGAGACCAGGTTAAGCAGCATAATCAGGGGTACTCTGTGACTCCCTGAGCTGATGACATTACAGCCAGCACCCAGCATTMGCTTACTGTATGACTACTGCCTGCAGCCCCACAGCCCTGCATGTCTACACCACGTCAATACTACACACCTACAACGCTACACTGGTCCTGTATGGCTCAGCTGGTGCTAGTAACACCAAGTCATAAGTTAAATTCCCACATAGATCGTACACATAGTTAAAAATGTAAGTATTTACTGCACTGTAAGTCACTTTGAATAATATTCTAAGTGGTATAAAATACCAGTACACTACTACACCACTTTACCTCGCTACACTACTATACCATTTTCCTTCGCTACACTACTACACCACTTTACCTCGCTACCCTACTATACCATGTTACCTCGCTACCTACTACCCACTTTACCTCGCTACGCTACTACACCACTTTACCTCGCTACACTACTATACCACTTTACCTCGCTACACTCTACTACACCACTTTACCTCGCTACACTAACTAACCACTTTACCTCGCTACAACTACTATACCACTTTGCCTCGCTACGCTACTACACCACTTTACCTCGCTACCTACTAACCACTTTACATCACGACACTACTACACCACTTTACCTCGCTACACTACTATACCATTTACCTCGCTACGCTACTACACCACTTTACCTGCTACACTACTATACCTTTACTCGCTACATTACTATCCACTTTACCTCGCTACACTACTATACACTTTACCGCTACACTACTATATACCACTTTACATCACGACACTACTATACCACTTTACCTCGCTACACTACTATACCACTTTACCTCGCTACACTACTACACCACTTTACCTCGCTACACTACTCACACACTTTACCTTGCTACACTACTATACCACTTTACCTCGCTACACTACTATACCACTTTACCTCACTACTACTATACCACATTACATCACGACACTACTATACCACTTTACCTCGCTACACTACTATACCACTTTACTCGCTACACTACTACTACCACTTTACCTCGCTACACTACTCACACACTTTACCTTGCTACACTACTTACCACTTTACATCGCTACACTACTACACCACTTTACCTTGCTACACTACTATACCACTTTACCTCGCTACACTACTTATACCACTTACCATCGCTACACTACTATACCACTTTACCTCGCTACACTACTATAACCACTTTACCTCGCTACAACTACTACACACTTTACATCACGACAGCTACTATACCCACTTTACCTCGCTACACTACTACATTAACTCTTACCTACCTCGCTACACTACTACACCACTTTACCTCGACACACTACTATACCACTTTACCTGCGCTACACTACTATACACACTTTACCTCGCTACACTACTACACCACTTTACCTTGCTACACTCCTATACAACTTTACCTGCTAGCCTACTACTACACACCACTTACTCGCTACCTACTACACACTTTACCTTGCTAACACTCTATACGACACTTTACCTCCTAACAACTACTACAGTCACTTTATGTGGCTAACACTACTATCACAGCCACTTTTAACCCGTTCGCTACACTACTAGACCCACTTTACCTCGCTACACTACTACACCACTTTACCTCACTACACTACTACACCACTTTACTTTGCTACACTACTACACCACTTTACATCGCTACACTACTACACCACTTTACCTCACTACACTACTACACCACTTTACTTTGCAACACTACTACACCACTTTACTTTGCTACACTACTACACCTACTGTAGCACAGCCACAGGAGACACATGGGTATCATCCACAGGCATTGGCTTTGAGAGGGGTAGTATTTTCTTTTGCTTGAGCGCCATTTTTAAAAACCTCAGCCCCCAGAATCACGTCTAGTAGCAGGCCAGTGGATACGAGATTTGGTTCAGGGTTCCCGAGATTACAAACACGGTAGACCTCTTCAAAATATGTTATAAAAATGTTGTCTTTAAACTTTCACCCTGTTGCAGGAGTGTCATACCCCTATAGTGAAATGTCTGTAACATGCAAGAGGAAACCAAGGGCTGTGTGGAAACAAGTGTGCATCTACAGCATGTAAATGTATCTCACAAATTGTAGAACTGTCTATCATTGTTTACCACTTTGCTTTCCCCAACCCCGTTTTTGATTGTGTGTGTGTTGCATAGTAACAGGAGRCTTTAAGAGTCTCTCCAAATATGTATACTCCTTAAGCATGCTCCCTCAGCCCCGCCACTAAATTGTTTGAGTTCAATCCACTTGATTCATTTTGTTAGTGTCATTAGAACAAAACCAAACTGTCAGTACAGTAAACCCTCCAAGGGGAGCGTCCTCTATTGTTTGGGGATTTTCTCTTTCCTGTCTTTTTTTTTACTCTTCGTTTGATCTTTTTATCTTCTAATTGAAGGAACTATTCCTCCTTTAATCACTATCTGTTCATCTCCCAACAGATCCAACTGTGCGGAGAACATMCGAAAGCACATCCTGCACACGGGGAAGCACGAGGGAGTGAAGATGTACAACTGCCCCAAGTGTGACTACGGCACCAACGGCCCCATGGACTTCAGGAACCATCTGAAGGAGCATCACCCCGACATCGAGAACCCTGACCTGGCCTACCTGCATGCAGGTAGGATTACCCCTATCTACACACACGAGTGAACTCGCATACACACGCAAGCGAGTGAACATACAAACAAACACACACACACACACACACACTGATCTTCACTCTGACACTCTCCTCTGGGTAACAGCTCCCCTGACACCTCTCTCTCTTGCTCTCTCTCTCTCTCTCTCTCTCTCGCTCTCTCAGGGGAGTGGTATCGTGTTTGTGTGTAGATGGTAGAGTGTGTGTTTGTGCGTGTAGACGGTAGGTATAGAAAGCTGCTGTATTTGGTGATGCCTGTAAAGCCACTGACAGGCAGTGCTGGATGTAAGGATACAGTGCCCTGCCAATCACTCCTCCTTCCCTCCACCTCMTCCTTCTCCTCCTGTTCCTCCTCCCCCGCCTCTGCCTCCCGTTCCTCCTCCTCATCCTCACTCCACCCTCCTCCCCCCCCCACTGCTCCTCCCCCCACGCTCCTCCTCCTCATCCTCCTCCACACTTCCTCCCACCTCCTCCTGCTCCTTCCACTCCACACTCCGTCGCTTCTCCTCCTCGCTCTGGCCTCCTTTTCCTCCTTCTCTCATCCTCCTCCACACTCTCCTCCCCTCGCTCCTGCCTCCTTCCCTCCACCTCCTCTTCTCTTCTTCCCCCTCCTCCTTCCCTCCCCTTCACCTCTCCTCTACCCTTCTCCCCTCACACCTCTAGCCTGCCTTTTTCTCATCCTCCTCCTGTCCGCGCTCTAACCCCTTCTTGCCCGCCTCCTCCCCCTCCTCCTCCAGAGCAAAACCTCCTCCTCACTCTATTAGATCTATGCCTTTGTGGTTGAGTGTTCTTCGCTGTGGTCCCTTGAGAAGGCCCCAAAATCCAAGTCTAGGGAGAGTGAATGTCCTCTCCCTGGAAAGACCGAAAGGACCACCTTTTATCCCGTTATCCCTATGACCTGGTGCCTCTGGATAGTAAAGCATGTGGTAGCTAGCCCACTCCAGTCCAAAGGCTGCGTCCCAAATGGTGCCCTGTTCCTATTTCCTGCACTCCTTTTTTGACCAGGGTCCATAGGGCGTCTGGTCAAAAGCAGTGCCCCGGGACAACAGACCAGGACAGACGTTGGCCAGGAGAGGAACCATTACTGGGGTGGGGAGACATGACCATAGAGCATGAGAAGGAAACACTGTTGCTTTAGTTCTTTAGTTTCTATGAGCGGACAGGAGGGTCTGTGTTTTGTCTCTGTGTGCTGAATCTGCTGACTGTTCACCGGCCTCCCTTTGCCTTCCACAGAGTTACGGTTGGCAAAATACCGCTGTCTTATTCCCTTACACTGGCTCACCTCACCCCCCCCCCCCCTAGACCCCCAAACCCTTACCCCCGCCCCACCCAACACACTACCCACCCCACATATCCCCTCCCCCTCACACCTACAGAGGTTGAAAGAAGGTATGTTTGTGTTTAAAGTGCTCTTGTGGGGCTCTCTGAAAAAGGGAAGCAATGTTTTATCCGAGTCGACAGAACGAGACCAAAAGAAAGGAGAGCGGGGGAAAAAAAGATTAAGAAGGTAGATGTTGAATTAACCTGCTTGTGATTGCTCTCTGTCAGGATGGGGCTGGGGCTGGCAGGGAGAGGCAAATCGTCTGTGATGGCCCTTCCTGCCGTTTTCCCTTTGAAAGACACAGATCAAACACAGACTCTCTCTCTCTCTCCTCTCCTCTCTTTCTCCTCCGAGGCCCMGTCACGGGCCCCTCACAGCCGCAATTGATTGACACTCGGACGTCTGCGGCGCTCCTCTCGCTGCCGTCTCTGCCTCTTTTTCTTCACCCTTTCTTTATTCAACGCCGTCGCACTTCGAATTAAAGCCCTTCTCAAGGATGAAAAGAGAGGTCCTCTGCAAACGGAGGAGGGAGAGAGGGAGGAAGAGAGGAGGGAATTATAGCCAGCCAGAGATGATGGAGGGAAATTATGATTAGAAAAAATATGAAAGAAACCAGGAGAATATGGTTGGGGGGAGGGGGGGGTGTTGCTGATCGGGCAATTTTTTTAAATAAAATGGTAATGACAATTGTTCTCCCTCGTGAGATGGACACAGAGATAGGGCGCAGGGAAGTGGCGGTGCTTCTGAGATGTGCACTGCGATATCACAAGGCTTGCGGTGGTGGTAGAGCTACAGGTGCAGTACCATACCTTCTAGTTAAACAGAGCGTCTGCAGATTTGTTCTTGTTAAAGGGGTTAGGCTAGCTTCCTCTGGGGCCTTGTTTCACCACAGAAGGTCTAGTACAGAGTCATTGCTGACTGGGCTGGCTAAATGTTCATCCAAAATGGTGCCCTACTCCCTATACAGTGCACTTCTTTTCACCTGGTTTAAGGTAGTGCACTAAATAGAGAATAGGTTGCCATTTCAGATGCACCCTCGGTTAGAGGGCACTCGGGGTATATAAACAGCGACCCGTCCCATCCCATATACCTAGCAGTGGCGTGACATAATGCCCTTTCATACCCACACAGGTCATAAGTCATCATTAGCATTGTTAGAGCGTCTTCATCCCACTGTTTAATTGTAAAATATCTSCCCAATTTTGGTCTTAGGTTATAATTGCGCATCTTAAGGGCATAGTAATCAAATGGCTCATAATGATGTGTCTGGATGTGCTACTTAGTGGCCGGCTCCAGCACGTCTTCAAGGCATTGTTCCTAGTTAGTGCAGTTTCTATTTGCCCTAATAATACAAGATCGATGACTGCGGTGGAGGGTTGCAAAAGGGCCACTTTTTAAATGATGATCTTAATACCGTATCTGAACCACCAGGCAAATTCATTTGTATGCATATTTGCTATTATGCGGTATTGCAAACCAATATGTTTTTCAATGGCTTTTACTTTAGTTGTGCCTTTCTTGCTTCCTTCTGCCTCCCCCATCTCTCTCTCTCTCTCTCTCTATTTATTTTTCTCTCTCTCAGTTTATTGTTCTCCATTGCGCTCTTTGGTTTTCTCTCTCTGTTTTTCTCTCTTTTCTTCTCTTCTCTCTCTCTCTCTCTCTCTCTCTCTCTCTCTCTCTCTCTCTCTCTCGCTCTCGCTCTCTCTCTCTCTGTCCCTTCAGCATCTAATGAAATATCCACCTCTGTTGTGTAACCGGGCTTCTGTGTTTGTGTAGGTTATGTGTTTATTCCAGGAATAAAACGTGTCCGCTCAGTTTCGCGTGAAACTGTGTCAACTTGAAGCGTACCCAATAAACCCGACATCTGTGTCTAATAACTGCGTGTTATGTGTGATACTTTCTTGCGTGAAACAAGTCTTGGAAGCGTTTTCAACAAATAACATCAGTAGGACACGACAAATTTAGGGGGRAAAAACAATGTTATTGTTGTACTTACTGCATAGATAGTCAACATCTATCCGTGTATGACAGCTCTATCAAATTTGCTTCAAAGTGGATGTAACTGCACAGTCAGGGACATGTTCCGAAACATATTTCAATACATGGGTTACCTGCCGCTCCCGTTAGTGTTGGGCCAGTATCTGTCGGTCTGCCCCTGAACAAGGCAGTTCCCCGGTAGACCGCCATTGTAAGAATTTGTTCTTAACTGACKTGCCTATTTAAATAAAGGTTAAATAAAAAATAAAATAAAGAAATATAATAATTGTTACAGGATCAGATGATTGCTAATGAAGTTGGGGCTTGGTGTCACCCAGAGAGAGAGTTTGTGACATTAACAATGGACTTGTTGCGTCGAGACATTTGGAAAAATCCACTTTTTAAGGCTCCGAACTATATGTCTTGGTCTTTCAATGAATCTTTGTCTCTGTTTGTCCCTTAGTTCAACTGTTTCCCGTCTGCCTTTCTGTCGGTAGTCGTTCGCACAAACACACCTCCATTTACAATATAAAGACAATATTAGGAACATGTTAATGCAATGTGTTGTCGGAACAGATGGAAGCATCCCCAATAACCTCCGAAGACAGTGTGTCTTTTTGTCTTCCTCTCCCTTCCCGTCACGTTCACACAAACACACAATGAGTACAGCACACCTGCATGCATGGGCTTGAAGCTGATTGCAGTGCCGGGTGTTAATTGGAGAATTCCCCCGTGGTGAACACCTTTTTTGGTTCCCTGCTGGCTTTCTTTGGGCCTGTTTTTTCCCCCCCTGGAAATACATCACCGTTTTTTTGCACCCCGAGACATGAGCTCTGGAAAGAGAGTCTCCCTTCCGACAGGGTACAGTAGCAACTAGTCAACTATCAGGGGACTCGCTTGTTTGTCTTTGCCTCTCCCTTCTCTGCCTCTCTCTCTCTATTGCTTTCTCTCTCCCGCTCTCTCTCTCCCCCCCTCTCTCAGTCCCTCTCTGGGGGGCTTGTTTGTGTATTTGGATGTTGACTCTCCCCCCATCCCCACGCTCCACACGTTACAGTAGGCCTGGTTGAGATATCACGGCAGAGACAGAGAGAGTGCCGCTCAGTGTCAGTGTGCCCAAGGGGACGGCTAGGGAGGGAGCGAAAAGCCAAACGGTTTGGGAAGCGAGACGGCGCACGCCGTGGCGTGCGGCCCAGTAAATGGATGCGGGCACCGGGGTCGCTCGGGCTCGGCTAGGCAACGCCGCCGTTTCCTGCATAATGACCTGCTCCGACGAGCATGAAAGCTCCCCCAGACGGACGCATTTATCACACATCAGCCGCAACAAACAGGCCTTTGTTTGTTCCACTTCGCTCCACTCTGAGAGTCACTCTCTTGTGGTATTTAGTGGCCATTCAGGGGACAGACTGACACCCAGTCTATGGGTCTATGTATGTATRTAAGAGAAACTGTGGGACTAGTGGCTCTTGGTTGGTTCTTTCTGTGTTTTTCAGTGACTTCTTCTGAAGTGACCCCCTTTTTTAGTATGTAGTGCACTACTTTTGACCAGAGCCCTATTTGCACTATATGGAATAGAGTCAGTGGCTCCTGGTTCCTTGTTTTTTTTCCATGGCTACTTCTGAAATTCCACCCTATTCCTTATATAGTGCACTATTACAAAAGCCTCCCCCCGACCTTGGCTCTGAGTGATGATGAAAAGGTCACAGTGTGTACTCTAGGGGTCAGAGGATGAGGTCAGAGAAGTGTGTGTCTGCCTTTCTCTGGTGTGTGTCTGGGGATGACGGGGCCTTGTCTGAAAACACGCAYCCACACACACAGACRCGCACATTCAAACACACGCAGACACCCTCCTCTGTGTGGTGTGAGTGACAGCTACAGGGGTGTTTCCCGAGAGGCGCTGCTCTCCCGGCRCGGGACGTTGGATATGGGACYAGCCGGCTCCTATAAGACCTCATCCATTATTCAATCTCCCCTCGCTACAGACACTGCTATAGACAGTAGAAAGAGCTACCTTTACCACTAGGCCTCTGTCTGCCTGCCTACCAACAGTGATGGACAGAAAAAGATGAGAGAAAGAGAGGGTGGGGGTAATGAGAGAGAGAGGGGCTTAGAGCGAGCGAGAGGGAGGGGGTTTGCGATTGTCTCGCACCGGTCTATCTTGCACCGGTCCCCCTTTTGACTCGGTCAACACAAGCCTTATAACACCACCGTGTTGCTCTCTGTCTGGGGGACTGATTGGAGTGAAACACACTTCCTCTATCCCTCCCCTGACCATTAACCCCTGTCAGTACTGGAACCCTTGACTTTCAACTCGAGACAAACTACATGCGATGTCTGGTAGCCTAGCGGTTAGATCGTTGGGCCAGTAACCCGGAAGGTCACTGGTTCGAATTCCCGAGGCAACAAGCTGAAAAATCTGTCTGTGCCCTTGAGCAAGGCACATAACTGTAATTTGCCCCAGGAGTGGCGTACTACTATGACTGACCCTGTAAAACAACACATTTCACTATCCGTTATAAGGCTTGTGTTTCACTGCACCTATCACTGCACCACGCTCAGAAGACAACCATTCTTGAACGTTGCAGATAGAAATGTGATGAATAGAGCTTACACAATCCTCCTATTCTACCGGTTAGTGCTATACTGCATCCTTGGGACGTCCCTACCTTAACTCTAACCTTAACCCTAACCTTAACTCTAACCTTAACCCTTACTTTAAGTGTTTCTAAAATTCCCAATGGGAAAAATTTATGGTGGAATAATGATTGGAATGTCTTGGTTTTATGGGTATTTTGACACCCTCACTGTAGGAATTGGGACGTCCCAAGGATACTGTTTAGGCTTTTCCCCCTATTCTATATCTGTTCTACACATCTGTCTGTTTTGTCAGAATGTTGAAGATAGAAAAGAGCTGACATGATTCTCTATTTTACCTGACAGACAATCATATCTGTTCTACACAGTACATTTCGTTGAACGTTCTCGCAACGTTACATCCYCCTGAACGAGGCCCCAGGAGCGGCGATGGTAATAACAACATGGTTGCTTATTGGCTTCCTATTGTATCCAGGAACATCTGGGTCTTAGTGTTGCATTCCTAATTTACCAACAGGCTAAACTTCCCAACCAACAGACCAATTACACGTTTTTTAACCCGAGTCCCATGTTTCCTGTTGCGATGCCCCTGTTAGGAGCTTTCACTGCATTATTTCTGTTCTCCCAACATAATTGAATCCCCTGGCTGCTCATCACTGGGCTAATTTGACCCAATGTGCAGCGCTTGGTAATCAGAGTGCTGCCTATTAGGCTATCAGACCCCAATTAACTGTCCTCTTATTTCCACATAACGAGCGCCTCTGTTATTGTATTTTCCTTTTTAGTGCTCAGGCTTTGTTTGGGTAATTTTGTAATAGAAGTGGTACTGAAGTAGATATTAATGTCTTATTAAAGTGGAGTCGCCGTTAAGGTTAGGGGTGTTTAGTCAGGGAGGGAGATGGAGGGAGGGAGTGAGAGAGAGACTTTAAAACTCTATAAATGTACACTCAGAACCAAAAAAGCACAGTACAACAGCAAGCAGCTGACACTAATTGAGGAGTCCATAAACACAAACAACTTCTGGCAAAATTGGAAAAAACTAAAAAAAATCTAAACAAGAGGAATTAGCGATACAAAATGGTGACATATGGACAACCCATTTAAAACACTCTACAACACCGTTCAAATTGACACAAACGCAGAACAACGCCAAATTCATGAGAAGTTGAATGGACTAGAAAAAGCTATAAAGGACAATCAAAATCCATTGGACTCCCCAATTACTGACCAGGAGCTCTATAAGAAACTTCAGGCTCTCAAATTTAAAAAAGCATGCGGACCTGATGGCATCCTAAATGAGATGCTCAAACTTACYWGTGCAAAATTTCAWTTGGCTATATTAAAACTGTTTAATTTGATCCTGAGTGTAGGTTATTTCCCTGACATCTGGAATSAAGGACTCATAACCCCAATCTTTAAAAACGGAGACCAATTTAACCCTAACAATTACAGAGGCATTTGTGTGAACAGTAACCTGGGGAAGGTTTTCTGTCGTATTATAGATGTAAGAGTTCTAAACTTCCTTAATAAGCACAATGTCTTGAGTAAAAGCCTAATTGGATTTATACCAAAACATCGCACAACTGATCATATTTACACCCTACACACCCTGATAGATAAACATGTCCACCAAAATAATACCAAAATATACGCTTGCTTTATCGACTTCCAAAAAGCATTTGATTCTATTTGGCATATAGGACTGTTCTACAAAGTTATTGAAAGTGGTATAGGGGGTAAAACATATGACATAATTAAATCAATGTATACTGGCAATACGTGCAGCATTAAAATTTGCAAGAAAATAACATAATTCTTTAACCAGGGGCGGGGCCTTCGTCAGGGTTGCAATCTGAGCCCTGCACTCTTCAATATTTACATCAACGAATTGGCCACTATTCTAGAAAAGTCCTCAGCCCCTGGTGTTAGTCTCCACAATTCAGAAGTTAAATGCCTACTCTTCGCAGATTACCTATGCCTGCTGTCACCCACAGCACATGGCCTACAGCAGAGCCTGGACCTGCTAGAGCAGTACTGCCAGACCTGGGCCCTGGCAGTAAACCCCAAAAATACTAAAATAATGATTTTCCAGAGAAGATCCAGATCTCGGGGAATTAGACCAAACCTCTGTTCTCAATTGGTACAAAATATATAGAGTACTGCACACACTACAATTACTTAGGTTTAAAAATAAGCTCAACTGGACACCTTAATGAGGCAGTGAATGAACTGAGAGAGAAAGCACGCAGGGCATTCTACGCCATTAAAAAGCTAATTCAAATTGAAATACCTATTAAAATTTGGCTAAAACGAATTGAATATGTGTTTGAACCAATTGCACTTTATGGCAGCGAGGTGTGGAGTCCACTTGCAAAACAAGATTTCATCAAATGGGACAAACACCCCATTGAAACCCTGCATGCAGCGTTCTGTAATATTATCCTACATGTCCAGAGGAAAACTACAATGTCACGCCCTGACCTTAGAGATCCTTTTTATGTCTCTATTTTGGTTTGGTCAGGGCGTGAGTTGAGGTGGGCATTCTATGTTCTGTGTTCTATGTTTTGTATTTCTTTGAGAACCACACCCGACCAACCAACAATCAGAGGCAGCTGTCTATCGTTGTCTCTGATTGAGAACCATACTTAGGTAGATCTTGCCCACATGGGTTTTGTGGGTAGTTGTTTTCTGTCTCTGTGTCTGCACCAGACAGAACTGTTTCGTGTTGGTCTATTTTTGTTATTTTGTCTTWGTGTTCTGAGTTAAAATAAATATTAACATGGACACTTACCACGCTGTGTTTTGGTCCACTCCTTCTTCCCAGGACGATCGTTACATACAAACAATGCATGCAGGGCAGAATTAGGCCAATATCCACTAATAATAAAAMCTCAAAAAAGAGCAATTAAGTTTTGGAAACATCTAAAATACAGTGACCCCCTCTCATATCATTACCAAGCCCTGCAATGCCAAGAGCTGAACAAAGAAAAGAGTCCCCTCATCCAGCTGGTCCTGAGTTCACAAACCTGTTCTACTAACACACTGAAGCCTCAGAATAGAACATCCAATCAATCAGAATAAACCAAGTTAGAACACAGTCAAAACAAAACTACATTGCTTATTGGGAAACACAAGCACAAACACAAAGCAAAATGCAGTGCTATCTGGCCCTAAATCGACAGTACACCGTGGCTAAATATTTGACCATGGTTACTGATCAAAACCTTAAAAAAACCTTGACAAAGTACAGGCTCAGTGAGCACAGCCTTGCCATTGAGAAGGGTAGACACMRGAAAACCTGGCTCCCTGTAGAGGAAAGGCTGTGCAACCACTGCACAACAGCAGAACCTGAGACGGAGCTGCATTTCCTGACAAAATGTCAAAAATATATAGAGCTGTGGGTTGGCAGCGCACTACATTGCTGCCTGCCATACGTTGAGGGACAGTGTCTGACAGATGAATCAACCTGCACATGTACTCTACTGTTGAATGTATGGTAATTTTGACCCTTGGTTATTGTGAGATGACCCTTGGTTATTGAGAGAGAGAGAGAGAGAGAGAGAGGGAGAGAGAGAGAGTTAATGGGGAATTGTAAGATAGTGAAAGTTTAACATTCTCTCTGTCTTTCTCTCTCTCCCCACTGACTCCATCTATGGCACTTTCTTGTTTTCTCTTTCTGTCTCAGTCCTGTGTAAGTGACTCGAGCTGTGTGTGAAAGGAGCCCATGGAGAGCAATAGCAGTGTCTTGTGTGTGTGTGTGTGTGTGCGTGTGTGCATGCATGAGCGTGTGTCTCTCTGTGTTTCTCTGTGTTTGGTGTTGGTGCCGGCTCCCCGTTGCCTAATTAAAGGGTGAGGAAARCAACTCACAGAGAGATTAAACCTAAAAGGCCAAATTAGCACTAAAAAGGGGTGTGGCAAATCCACACAGGCACAGGCCATGAAATCTCTCTTGACACCTGTGAAAAGAAGAGGGGGGGATGAATAAAAAACGTTTCTGTTTCTGGAGTCTGTGCATTTTTAATGAGAGATTTCAGCGTGGTTCGCTAGTTGGGCTATATGCCTCAGACTGTGTGTGTATCAGGGAAGACTCCAGAGTATTAGGGCTGGACTCCATAACCTGAACAGACTCCAGTGTGCGTGTGCGTGTGCGTGTGTGCGTGTGCGTGTGTGTGTGTGTGTGTGTGTGTGTGTGTGTTTAAAAGAGACATCCGCTAAGCATCTATTTCCCCATGGCTGAAAATTCGGACATGCACAGACAGACCGCTGCAGGCCGAAGCCATACCACTCACACAGAGATACAGTTGAAGTCGGAAGTTTACATACACTTAGGTTGGAGTCATTAAAACTCGTTTTTCAACCACTCCACAAATTTTTTCTTAACAAACTATAGTTTTGTCATGTCGGTTAGGACATCTAATTTGTACATGACACAAGTCCCAACAAGTTCCAACAATTGTTTACAGACAGATTATTTCACTTATAATTCACTGTATCACAATTCCAGTGGGTCAGAAATTTACATTCACTAAGTTGACTGAGCCTTTAAAACGCTTGGAAAATTCCAGAAAATGATGTCATGGTTTTAGAAGCTTCTGATAGGCTAATTGACATCATTTGAGTCAATTGGAGGTGTATTTGTGGGTGTATTTCAAGGCCTACCTTCAAACTCAGTACCTCTTTTCTTGACATCATGGGAAAATCAAAAGAAATCAGCCAAGACCTCAGAAAAACAATTGTAGACCTCCACAAGTCTGGTTCATCCTTGGGAGCAATTTCCAAACACCTTAAGGTACCAGGTTCATCTGTACAAACAATAGTATGCAAGTATAAACACCATGGGACCACGCAGCCGTCATACCGCTCAGGAAGGAGGCGCGTTCTGTCTCCTAGAGATGAAAGGTACTTTGGTGTGAAAAGTGCAAATCAATCCCAGAACAACAGCAAAGGACCTTGTGAGGATTCTGGAGGAAACGGGTACAAAAGTATCTATATCTACAGTAAAACGAGTCCTATATCGACATAACCTGAAAGGCCGCTGAGCAAGGAAGAAGCCACTGCTCCAAAACCGCCATAAAAAAGCCAGACATGGTTTGCAACTGCACATGGAGAAACCAAAATTGAACTGTTTGGCCATAATGCCCATCGTTATGTTTGGAGGAAAAAGGGGGAGGCTTGCAAGCCGAAGAACACCATCCCAACCGTGAAGCACGGGGGTGGCAGCATCATGTTGTGGGGGTGCTTTGCTGCAGGAGGGATGCACGTCACAAAATAGATGGCATCATGAGGGAGGAAAATTATGTGGATATGTTGAAGCAACATCTCAAGACATCAGTCAGGAAGTTCAAGCTTGGTCGCAAATGGGTCTTTCAAATGGACAACTGACCCAAGCATACTTCCAAAGTTGAGGCAAAATGGCTTAAGGACAACAAAGTCAAGGTATTGGAGTGGCCATCACAAAGCCTGACCTCATCCTATAGAACATTTGTGGCAGAACTGAAAAAGTGTGTGCGAGCAAGGAGGCCTACAAACCTGACTCAGTTACACCAGCTCTGTCAGGAGGAATGGGCCAAAATTCACCCAACTTATTGTGAGAAGCTTGTGGAAGGCTACCCGAAATGTTTGACCCAAGTTAACAATTTAAAGGCAATGCTACCAGATACTAATTGAGTGTATGTAAACTTCTGACCCACTGGGAATGTGATGAAAGAAATAAAAGCTGAAATAATAATTCTCTATACTATTATTCTGACATTTCACATTCTTAAAATAAAGTGGTGATCCTAACTGACCTAAGACAGGGAATTTTTACTAGGATTAAATGTCAGGAATTGTGAAAAACTGTATGTAAACATATACCGACTTCATCTGTATATGTATGTATGACCTGCTTTTAACGAGAGTCAGAGAGAGAGACAGAAAGAAGAGAGGAAAAGGGGAATGAGGGGCATAACCAGTCCAAGGAAGCGAGCCCCAGTCACTGCTTGGTGGGACATTATGTTAAGCAGGGTGACTATTGATGTGACACTCTTCTGTCTCGTCTGTGTCCCCAAGGCTCAGAGAATCCATCCCTCATACAATCTCCATACGTCCTCCTATCCCCCCACACACACCCTCCTATCCCCCATACACACACCCTCCTATCCCCCATACACACACCCTCCTATCCCCCATATACACACCTCCTATACCCCATTCACACCCCCTCCTATCTCCCACACACAACCCTTCTATCTCCCACACACACACACCCTCCTATTCCCATACACACACCCTCCTATCCCCATACACCACCTCCTATCCCCCATACACACACCCTCCTAACCCCACACATACACCTTCTATCTCACACACACCAACACACACACACACACACACACACACACACACACACACACACACACACACACACACACACACACACACACACACACACACACACACACACACCACCTCCTATCTCCCACACACACACACCCTCCTATCCCCATGCACACACCCTCCTATCCCCCATGCACACACCCTCCTATCCCCGTGCACACACCGTCCTATCCCCGCGCACACCCTCCTATCTCCCACACACACCCCCCCTCCTATCCCCCATGCACACACCCTCCTATCCCCATGCACACACCCTCTATCCCCGTGCACCACACGTCCTATCCCCCATGCGCACACCCTCCTATCCCCCATACATACACCCTCCAATCCCCCATGCACACCTTATCCCATCCCCCATACACACACCCTCCTAACCCCACACATACACCCTTCTATCTCCCACACACACACACACACACACACAGAACAACACACACAACACCACACACACACAACACACACACACAACACACACACACACACACACACAACACAACACACCTCTATCCATACACACCTCCTATCCCCCATGCACACCACCCTCTATCCCCCGTGCACACACGTCCTATCCCCCATGCGCACACCCTCCTATCTCCCATACACACACCCTCCTATCCCCATACACACACCTCCTATCCCCCATACACACACCCTCCTAACCCCACACATACACCCTTCTATCTCAACACCACACAACACACACACACACACACACACACACACACACACACACACACACACACACACACACACACACACACACACACACACCTCCTACTCCCACACACACACACCCTCCTATCCCCCTGCACACACATCCTCCTATCCCCGTGCACACACCCTCCTATCCCCGTGCACACACTTACCCGTCCATCCCCATGCGCACACCCTCCTATCTCCCCACACACACACCCTCCTATCCCCCATGCACACACCCTCCTATCCCCCATGCACACACCCTCCTATCCCCCATGCCACACCTCCTATCCCGTGCACACACCGTCCTATCCCCCATGCGCACACCCTCCTATCCCCCATACATACACCCTCCAATCCCCATGCACACCTTATCCCATCCCCAATCACACACACCCTCCTATCCCCATGCACACACCCTCCTATCCCCCGTGCACACACCGTCCTATCCCCATGCGCACACCCTCTAACCCCCACACATACACCTTCTATCTCCCACACCACACACACACACACACACACACACCACACACACACACACACACACACACACACACACACACACACACACACACACACACATTCCTATCTCCCACACACCACACACCCTCCTATCCCCCATGCACACCCCTCCTATCCCCGTGCACACACCTCCTATCCCCCTGCACACACCGTCCTATCCCCATGCGCACACCCTCCTATCTCCCACACACACACACCCTCCTATCCCCATGCACACACCCTCCTATCCCCATGCACACACCCTCCTATCCCCCGTGCACACACCGTCCTATCCCCCATGCGCACACCGTCCTATCCCCCATGCGCACACCCTCCTATCCCCCATGCACACCTTATCCCATCCCATACACACACACCTCCTATCCCCCATGCACACATCATCCTATCCCCCATGCCCACACCCTCCTATCCCCCATACACACACACACACACACACACACGAACAGCACACACACACACACACACACACACACACACACAGGTCTAAGACCCTCCCTTCTGGACAGTGAAGAATTCCGATTTTGGCTTCCCTCCTGATAGTGATCCCCTCTCTCTCTCTCTCTGTGGCTTCAGAAATACTATCTTCACTGAACTGGTGAATTGATAATACTCTCCTGACACATTTTATTACAAAGGCCCGGTTTGTAAAAAGGTAATAATTTACTGTTGCTGCTATCTCTCCTGGACCATACATCTAGTGCCTTCACAGGATAAAGTTATCCTGTAGTTCCATGAGCTATTGTTTTTATGTGTGTGTGTTGTTGTTGGTTTTTAGATGTCTAGTTTTATTTTAAGGGTTTGTCAGTGCCCAAGAGATTTTGGCGAAGTGTAGGACTAGTTAAAAAGGCAATATATACTTGAGTATGTGTGTGTGTGTTTGTCTGTGTGTGTTGTTGAAGCACATCAATGAAAATGACAGTCAATGGGGCCTAATCCCTGCGGGTAGCAGAATCCAAAACACCAAGTACCACAATCTCATCATTTCAATTTATCATATTTATTCATTTCCCTCTAGCTCCAGCTTAATGCTCACTCTCTCTCTCTCTTGCTCCCTCTTTCGCTTCCTCTCTCCCTTCCTCTCTCCCCCCTCTGTAATCTGTTTTTTCTTCTATCCGTCTCTCTGCTGGCGATGTGTGAGCCTGGCAGTCACGCTGATTGACAGCACTCAAGTAGCCTACGGAAAAGCCGCTCATTTTTTTTGTCAGGCATGGCACTGGTGTTGCAGGCCTTATCTGGAACCCCAATTTATTGCCTTTTCTCTGGGCAAAAGGGGTTGCCACTCACCCAGATTGACAGCTCTCAGATTTGGAGGCTGCAGTGCGGGGATTTCCTTTCAGTTGTTATTTTTTTCCTTCTATATTTCCTCCCCTGTTTGCCACTCATTCTAGTAAACACGCGCGTACGTGCATGTACACACCACACACACACACAGGCACGTACGCACACACACTCCCATGCTCACTTGTCTTTGACCGTTTTGTTTTGCTATGACCTTACCTGCCGTTTGATAGACAGACATATATCCATCCTCTCTCCAAAACGAGTCAGGTTCATATTTGAACTTGTATCTTTGTTTTGGTAATTGTTGTATTAGTCGGGGGGGATTATGGTAGAAACTAGACAGATAATTAAAGGTGTAGGCCTGTGTGTGCGTGTGAGCGCGCGCGTGTGTGAGCGCGCGCGTGTGTGAGCGCGCGCGTGTGTGAGCGCGCGCGTGTGTGAGCATGCGCGCGTGCGTGTGTGTGTGTGTGCGTGTGAGCCTGCGCGTGTGAGCGTGTGTGTGTGTTTCAGCCTAGCTCTTTCTGCTATTCTGTCTGTAACCGCTTACAGTGCATTAAGGACTAGTGTGTATGAGTGTCTGTGTGTGTCTCTCCATGCTCGCTCACGCCAGCGGAATGACCTCAGAATCCTGGAGGCTTATCGTAGCGGTGTTCCACATTATTGATAGCAGCAGAGATATTGACAGGCTGGCGCGGGCGCCGGGGGCGGAGGATGGGAGTTTGATATGACATATTGTGCGTCTCAGCAGAAGCCATAAATAATTGTGACACGTTTTTGTATGCATGGGAAAGTCCTTGATTCAGTCCCCCATAAAAATAAACTTCTATTATAGAAGGTATTTGTCAAGTGGGCGCGTGATGGATGGCGCAGCGTTTATCCCGTGGCAGGACGACGGGTTATGGATGCTGGGGAGGAGTCGTCGCGGCAGCGCTGACACCAGAGTAATTACTGCCCCTCCTGCGTTCTATGCACCTGCACACGCCTCGGAACCTCTAACGCCACTATCTTGAACAATGACGACGTGGCCAAAGGCCTGAAGATAAGACTGAGATCTATATATATATATTATATATATATATATATAGGAGTTGTAGTACACTGACTGTACAGGCAGCCACTGTATTGTCAGCCTAGTTCAGCTTAGCTACATAATATTATTTATCATATACTGTATATGGCATTTAGCAGATGCTTTTATTCGAAGCGACTTACAGTTATGCGTGCATACATTTTACATCTAGGTGGCCCCAGCGGGAATCCAACCCACGAGCCTTTGCTTTGCAAGCGCCGTGCTCTACTGACTGAGCCACTCCATACAAACACATGTTACAAGCCGTTATGAATATATATACTGTCAACTCTTTCATACTCTTACATGCCCACACATACTCTATGAGTATGTACTGTCAACTCTTTCATACTCTTACATGCCCACACATAGCTTCTATGAATATGTACTGTCAACTCTTCATACTCTTACATGCCCACACATACTCTATGAGTATTTACTGTCAACTCTTTCATACTCTTACATGCCCACACATACTCTATGAGTATGTACTGTCAACTCTTTCATACTCTTACATGTCCACACATACTCTATGAATATATACGGTCAACTCTTTCATACTCTTACATGCCCACACATACTCTATGAATATGTACTGTCAACTCTTTCATACTCTTACATGCCCACACATACTCTATAATATATTCTACGTCTTTTGACTCAATCATAATTCTAATTTATACTTCTTGTGTTATGTTATTGGCGTAATTTGATACATCCACAGTGTTTAACTTTCTCTAATGTCTCAGTATGTGATTGAGTGGCGGCGGTTCGACAGAGTTGGGGGCGAGGGGGGTAGTGTCTTCTAGAAGCAGTCTGCCAGACGAGGAGGGGGGTGGGGGTGAGGGAGCTGTGGGTGGATGTTCGGGGGGTGCAAGGGGCACGGGGTGAAGCCAGACGCAGACCGTCAGTGGGAGTGACACCTGTTCGCCGCTGCCGCACCCTCATCGCAACAGCTGGTCCGGTCCTCCACGCGCTCTCGCTTTCTCTCTTTCTCCTCCTCCTCATCCCCTGCTTCCCTAGAAGACAATAGGCATGTGGAGATTTTAGTGAGCAGCTCCAGCCCAGCTGTTTCCATGTTCCTGGTGGTAATGAGGACATAAACAGAGCGGAGTGATGCGCAGCAGATTGTGCTATGTGTTTATCTTCAGTAGTTGCATTTTCTGTTGCAGGTGTTGTTGTTGGTATTAAACCCAAGTCCTTTATAAAGTCAATTGTTGTTACTGCTTGGCAAAAAAAAATGGTCGGTGGGCGATGGTTCACTTTTTGGTCTCAGACATGATGGTACATCATGGTGTACTACCTAGGCCTTTCTCCGGTTGGGTAGAGTTTGCATACCAGTTTTTTTAGGTGTTATTTATTTGCACCAAAGAAAATAAGTAAAAGACAAAGCAGTACAGATCAACATTTTTTTTTTTTTTTAAATGGTGTGCAGTTGAGGTTGGAAGCCCAAAAGGGCTATTATGAAAACCACGTCACGAATATAAGTACAAAAAAAAAATCTAAAAAATCAATCAGTTACACAAAGCATAATCATTCTAATTGGACATGATATACTCAGTATACAAGAAAAAATGTGTGTGYGTGCGTGCGTGTGAGAGAGTTAGGATACATTGAGGAGCATATTGGGTAGTTTGATTCATCAGGCTGACCCCCAGTCTTCACTTAAAGTTACTGAGGGATGATGATGTTTTGGCAATGTGACGATAAGATTTCCAGAGTATGGTACCTCTATCTGATAGAGAAACTGACTATGTGAGGTGTGGCAGTGGGGTTATTACAGTGTCTTGTGTTACAGTTGAAGTCGGAAGTTTACATATACTTAAGTTGGAGTCATTAAAACTCATTTTTCAACCACTCACAAATTTCTTGTTAACAAACTATAGTTTTTGGAAAGTCGGTTAGGACATCTACTTTGTGCATGACACAAGTAATTTTTCCAACAATTGTTTACAGACAGATTATTTCACTTATAATTCACTGTAKCACAATTCCAGYGGGTCAGAAGTTTACATGCACTAAGTTGACTGTGCCTTTAAACAGCTTGGAAAATTCCAGAAAATTATGTCATGGCTTTAGAAGCTTCTGATAGGCTAATTGACATAATTTGAATCAATTGGAGGTGTACCTGTGGRTGTATTTCAAGGCCTACCTTCAAACTCAGTCCCTCTTTGCTTGACATCATGGGGAAATCAAAAGAAATCAGCCAAGACCTCAGAAAAACTATTGGAGACCTCCACAAGTCTGGTTCATCCATGGGAGCAATTTCCAAATGCCTGAAAGTACCACGTTCATCTGTACAAACAATGGTACGTAAGTATAAACACCATGGGACCACGCAGCCGTCATACCGCTCAGGAAGGAGACGCGTTCTGTCTCCTAGAGATGAACGTACTTTAGTGCACAAAGTGCAAATCAATCCCAGAACAACAGCAAAGGACCTTGTGAAGATGCTAGAGGAAAAAGGTACAAAAGCATCTATATCCACAGTAAAACGAGTCCTATATCGACATAGGCTGCTCAGCAAGGAAGAAGCCACTGCTCCAAAACCGCCATAAAAAAGCCAGACTATGGTTTGCAACTGCACATGGGGACAAAGATCGTACTTTTTGGAGAAATGTCCTCTGGTCTGATGAAACATAAATAGAACTGTTTGGCCATAATGACCATCGTTATGTTTGGAGGAAAAAAGGGGAGGCTTGCAAGCCGAAGAACACCATCCCAACCGTGAAGCACGGGAGTGGCAGCATCATGTTGTGGGGGTGCTTTGCTGCAGGAGGGACGGGTGCACTTCACAAAATAGATGGCATCATGAGGAGGAAAATTCTGTGAATATATTGAAGCAACATCTCAAGACATCGGTCAGGAAGTTGGGCAAATGGGTCTTTCAAATGAACAATGACCCCAAGCATACTTCCAAAGTTGAGGCAAAATGGCTTAAGGACAACAAAGTCAAGGTATTGGAGTGGCCATCACAAAGCCCTGACCTCAATCCTATAGAACATTTGTGGGCAGAACTGAAAAAGTGTGTGCGAGCAAGGAGGCCTACAAACCTGACAGCTCTGTCAGGAGGAATAGGCCAAAATTCACCCAATTTTTTGTGGGAAGCTTGTGGAAGGCTACCCAAAACATCGACCCAAGTTAAACAATTTAAAGGCAATGCTACCAAATACTAATTGAGTGTATGTAAACTTCGACCACTGGGAATGTGATGAAATAAAGAAAAGCTGAAATAAATAATTCTCTCTACTATTATTCTGACATTTCACATTCTTAAAATAAAGTGGTGATCCTAACTGACCTAAAACAGGGCATTTTTACTAGGATTAAATGTCAGGAATTGTGAAAAACTGAGTTTAAATGTATTTGGCTAAGGTGTATGTAAACTTCCGACTTCATCTGTATATAGATGGATTTTAGAATTAACCTGGAAGAAACCACTTGAAGGGTTTAGGTAAACTGTCTGGTATGTATGAGTATTTGTCGATGAATGTGCATAATTGGTGTTCATTAATGTTGTAAATAGACAAGATATTGAATTTCTTAAACCAAGGTGCAGCTGGAGCCAGGTAATTAAAAGAAGTGGATAGTCTTGCAGATGTATGTTGTATGATGAGTCATTTGTGTAAGTAGGAGGCATATTTACCTTCCCAGACAATATTACAGTAAATTAGATATGGGTAAATGAAGCTATAGTATAGAGTTGAGAAGCAAGCCTGATGAACCAAACCAACTAAGCTTTCTGATGATACCAACAGATTTCATCACTTTGCTACTGACAAATTGAATATGATCTTTCCAGGGTTTACTTTTCATCAATTAGAACTCCTAGGAATCTAGTGAATGTGACTTGAAATTTCCATTTCATTCCCACCAATTTGAGATTCTGACTTTTTTTAAATTTTATTTTTAACAATATTTCTTCTTCTTACTAGTGAATACAATAAAGTTGGATTTTTTAACATTTCAAGGTCATTTGTTTATCTGGAAACATTCAGAAAATTTGGCCATACCTGAGTTGGCTTCATCAGTTAGTGAATCAAAATTCTTGTGCGATATAATCTAATTGGTATCATCAACAAAGAGAATGGGAAATACGGTAGAAGACACAGCAGCTAGGTCATTGATATAGATTAGGAATAACAAAGGTCCAATCATCCAACCCTGTGGCACACCACAGGATATCTTTGTCCTGGTTGATTCACAGCCATTTGGATAAACACATTGTTCTCTATGATAAACATAACGTTATAACCAAGTATATGTATAATCGTGAAAACCGTAATAATGTAATTTAGAAAGTAATATTTCCTGATCAAACGCTTTGGATAAATCTAAAAAGATGCCAAGAGCGTATTAATTGTTGTTAAGGGCTGTAAAGATTTGATCCACAAGTTGCAAAAGAGCCATATCTGAGGAGTAGTCTTTACGCAAACCATATTGGTGCTCATATAAAATACAGTGTTGATTTAAATGTTTCAACATTCTCTTATACACCAATTTTTCTAGGATTTTAGAAAAACATGATAGTACAAATATTGGGTAATAATTTGTAAAAAGATCTTGGATCCTCAGATTTATAGAGAGGGATAACGTTGGCAATTTTCTCATCTTTATGAACAATACCAGTTTGCATAAAGGCTCAGTAATCGAGGAAGACACTGATTTCAACAAAGTGGCACCAATCTCATCAAGACATGCTGCTGATATCTTTAAGTTACCAATTACCCCCATCACCTACATTACATCAGGAGGATCAAACTCAAGCAGAGAAGGGAAATGTCCCTTAGTGTAATCCATGGGACTTCCATCAGTTTTCTCAATTTTCTTGGACACATTCACAAAAAWGTTATTAAATTCACATGAAATAACATCAGGATCATTATAGGTCTTATTTCCAACAATAAATTGATATGGAATCATTTTAGATTCCTTTTTCGTATTCAACAGTTGATTAATGATTTTCCAAGTCAACTTTATATTATTTAAGGATTCTTGGAATTTGTTAGTAAAATATYTTTTGGTGGGGATATCTGAAGTAGGTGAGTACATTTCTTCTCAACTTTTTGTAATTAGCATAATTCAGGGTAGAGGAATTTGTGAGAAACCACTTGGTTTTTTATACCACTTGGTTTTTTTTAACTGAGGATTTTTGGAGACCGGTTATAAACCAAGATTTCAAAAATCCTTCCGCTGCTCTCTTACATGGTTTAACTAATGGAAATCAGTGGTGAAATACAGAATTGAAAGATGTGAGAAAAGTCTGGTAAGCAGACTCCACATCGGCCTAATTATAAAAATGTTCCCATGAAATATCATCAATCAACATCTTTAAGCGCTCACAATTACTTTTGTTAAATATTCTACATTTAAAGCTATTAATCATTCCCATCTGTTCATTTCTAGCTGCCAAAGAGAAGTAGAACATTGGAACGTGGTCAGAAATGTCAGGATAAACTATACCCGTATTAGCCACATTATTCAAAGAATCTGTTAAAATATTATCAATAAGGGTGGTAGATGAGCTGGTCAGTCTTATAGATGATGGATTACAGATAGCTGGAGTATAAAGTATTACAAATATCTGATGTCAGCGAGTGGTTCTCACTTTTAATAAATGTATTTTGTAATCACCCAATAGAAAACAAATGTTATCTTCATTATTAGTCAAATCCAAGATTGATGCAAGGATATCAATGGAATTACCAACGCCAGAACCGGATGGCCGATTACCACATTTTACCACGCGGAGAGAATTTCTACGAAAAGACATTCAACRTCAATGTTATCAGATGTAAGTGCGAGGTTCTCTCTTACAAAAAATTGAAAACGTTTATGAACAAAAATCGACACTCCTCCTCCCACTCTTGATGTTCTACAGTGGTGAACAGCATTATACGGGGGCATGTCATAAAGCGTGGTTGTCCTCTTCAGTCGACCATGTTTCTGTAAGGGCAACAATTGAAAATTCATGACTGAGAGAAGACAAATAATGAACAAGGTGGTCATGATTTTTAGGAAGACTGAACGTTCAAATGAAAGGTAGAATATAAGCTTGTCTTGGAATTACATGTGATAGATAGAGTTATTTCTGGTAAATTTCAGTAAATTTGAATCTGGAACGACACAATCATTATATTTATCGTCGGCTTCATTAATATGTAATGTGTTGAAGACCATGTTGTCAGGGTTGATATCCTGCCCAACTAAGAGCGACACACAGTCGGAATCATCTAGAGATAGAGTTATTTCTGGTAAATTTCAGTAAATTGAATTGGAACGACACAATCATTATATTTATCGTCGGCTTCATTAATATGTAATGTGTTGAAGACCATGTTGTCAGGGTTGATATCCT